>NC_143547.1:55399657-55704130 GCF_031878675.1 Megascapheus bottae | reverse complement strand
AACATTTTGCCTCAGCTGGCTTTGAACTGTAACTCTTTTTTCCAAGCAGCTGGAACTACAGACATAGTGTACCATGTTTGGCCTATAAAGAAGTATCTTGATGAACTGAGTCAGGTAGAAGAATTTGAATTCATTCATATACTTTTCAATACGGTTGATCATTTATATCCCATTTCATCATCATCATCATCATCATCATCATCATCATCATCACCGTCATTGTTATCTACAGCAGCAGCAGCACCAGCATGATCATCATGTTAAAGCTATACTACATCAATGGGCAAGAACCTGTGACATATGGCGTTCTGAAATGAGCTTATCTTGTTCAATATTATTATCTCTAGTACTATCCAATTCAGGGAACTTGCCTTGGAGGGATTAGTGGGAGGGAGGAGTAGGAGAAGAGAGGATATTACATATATATATATATAAAACTTATATATACATAGGTATACATATATATACATATATTTGAAAAGTTAGGAGGAGAAATAGGAATATGCTTGAGAACATGGATTTGTTTCAAGTTCATTGTGTGCATGTGTGGAAAAATCACAATAAAATCCCTCAATATTCAAAAGTAAATAAAACTAATTTTTTGAAGTTTGAGTCATTTCAGGTATTGCAAAACTGTTTTAATGATGTTTTTCTTCTGTTGTCAGCATTGAGATTAAGAAAAATAAACACCAAGAATAAATCTCAGTGAATCACTAAAATCAATGATTGGGAGAAAATATTTAATAATTCTCTGACCTATTACATTAATTGCACCCTACCTACTAAGATAACTCTCTCTTCATTAATCATCTGGGGACGTGTCCAACTCCTAATAACACTGATATTTCTTTAATCATTTAATAATTTGAACAGATTTTATATCTAGAATTCTTGGCTGGTATAATTAGTTTGCTTACAACAATATAGACCCAACCTAGTGCTTTAAAATTTGTGATAGCTAGATTAGGAAATATTCACCGTTCGATTAAATGATGTTATTTTATTTCCTATTCTTTCATTATTTTTGGAAAAACAAAATTCATGTGGGTTTAACCAATATCCTCTTCTTAATGTTGTGGGTTTTCCAATTATACAATGGATATTTTTCTTTCAGAACACCATGAAACATGTAATTTATTAATTCTTTTTCTATTCTGCAAAATACAATTTCAAATATTAATATAGTATAAATTTGATTGCTATATGGTACTTGCAGGAATTCATATATCTTGTGATTGATTTTGATCAATGAACAATAACCCACATATAAATAAGATTCATAGATTTTAATATTTTGTAGTTTTTAATATTATGTAGTTATACAAAGGGATATGAATTCAGTAAGTCAGAATATGAATAGATCAATATCACCCCTCTTCCTCATTTTCTCCACTTTCCCAGTCTTATTTGTAGTCTCAAAATACATAGTACCATTCTTTTTTTCATATATGTTCATTGTAATTAATAGAATTGTTACATTATATTCACCAGATAAAAGGTAAATTACTTCACATGTATTGATACACTTTCTCATGTATTGGTCCCCATTCCCTCCCCCCACCCCCAACCCTCATTTTGTTTTTCTCCCTTCCATATTCAACTTCAAATAACCAAATGTGCATATATACAACATATCAGATAACAAGGTGAAATACTGAAAAAATATGAGATAACCAAGAGACAGCAAAAGAGATGAGAAATAACATAGCACATTAAGGACAACCATCACTCATTATATGGTTTTTGTTTCAATATCCAGGATGTCCTTTCAGTTAGTGTCATACTATATGGCCTTATATAACTAGGTTTTGTTCTATTGTAAATCTCTGCTAGGTGAGCTCAAGATTTCTACTGATTATGACAAATGAGTCTGGCTTACTTCACCTAATATGATTTTTTCTAAGTCTTTCCATTTCCTTACAAATGGGGCAATGTCATTCTTTCAAACAGCAGCAGAGAATTTCATTGTGTATAAATACCACATCTTGTTGATCCACTCATCAATTGAGGGACATCTGGGTTGGTTCCATATCTTTGCTATGGTAAATAGTGTTACAATGAACATCGTTGTGCTAGTGGATTTAGTGTGTCCTTGTTTCTGGACAATTGGGTAAATGCCAAGTAGTGGAATTGCTGGGTCATAGGGGAGCTCTATGTTTAGTCTATTGAGGAAGCCCCATACTGCTTTCCATAGTGGTTGAATGAGTTTGCAATCCCACCAACAGTGTAGTATGATCCCTCCTGGCCACATCCCCTCCAGCATCTGTTGTTATTAGATTTCTTCATCATGGCCATGCTAACTGGTGTGAGGTGGAATCTTAGAGTTGTTTCGACTTGCATTTCTTTTATAGACAGAGATGTCGAGCATGTATTCATGTGTCTATAGGCCAATCTTATTTCTTCTTCAGAGAAGACTCTCTTTAAGTCTTTGGCCCATCTTTTAATCAAAAGATATGAGGATGGCAACTCCAACCTTTTTATGGGGGCCATTAGCTTGATAAACTTTATTCCAACCTCTCACTTTCAAAAAATATTTGTTTTGGGGGGCAAGATGTGTCTCTTAAGACAGCAGAACGATGGATCTTGCTTTTAGTTCCAACTTCATAGGTTATGTCCTTTAATTGGAGAGTTAATTTCATTGATATTGAGTGTTAGGATCAAAAAATATTTACTAGTTGCTGCCATTTTTAAAAGCTTTCATTAGGGCCTGTGTCTTGGCAGTTCTTGTGGTACTTAGCTGGTATGATTTTTAGGTGCCATTTCTGTGTCAGTATTATGTTTGTATTGGTTTTCAATGTGTAGAATATCTTTGAAATTTTTCTGTAATGCTGGTTTGGTTGGTAGGTAATGTTGCAACTTTTCCTTGGAATGGAAGATTTTTATTGCTCCTTCAGTTATGAATGAGAGCTTAGCTGGGTACTCTATTTTTGCCATTGACTGTTCCATTGCCCCTTTATATTGGTTGGAAGATGCTATTCCTTTATTTGCCATCTTTCTTGAGTTTCTTGTTCTGCCCATTTGAAAATGGGCAAGATTAATACTGCACAAGATGACAATTCTTAAGATATAACCAACCTATACTCTTTAGCTAGCCAGACAGTAGATTTTCACAATTTTAGATTAGTATTATCACTCTCTCTGTCTTTTTGTGAACTTACAGACAAATCTAATACCAGTACCAGTTACTGTTTTATCACCAAAAAAAATAAACCCCTCAATCCAATCTCTATTGTATTTAAGTCCCTCTGGACCTACAGTATAATTGAACACTGAGATATACAGTATTGCTCAATAACCATCAACTGTATATCCATACATTATAAAACTTGAAGGATGAACAGAAGACCAGAGATAGAAAAACAGTATGAAAGACAAGAGGGGAGGTAAGAAAAGAGTAATGTAGGAGTATAAGATTAATATAGCAATGAAAGAAAGGGATAGCATAAGGAAAACTGACCTAAGGTGATAGAAAGGTGAAATAATTAAGTAAAAAATTTAAAAAAATGAGATAAAATTTATGAAAATAAGAAGAGTAATAAGAATATATAGATAAAAGAGGAAAGTATATATATGTATATAAATAAATATATATAGGAGAGTTCAATGATAAAAATTTAAAAAAGTAAAAATAAACAAAACAAGAAGAAGAAAAAGAAGAAAAAAGTGGGGGGGAGATCCCACACAATTGTGGGTTCTTAGACAAGAAATACTAGGGTTAAGAAACAACAAATTAAAAAGCAGGTGACTGTATCAATATAAATATTTGTATTCAGTCTGTACCCAGTGCTGTCACTGTGTTTCTAGGAACAACCAGAATGACAGATGGAAGACGGAAAAAAATAGGAAAGAATCATAACATTAAAAAAAGAAGGTGAAGGTAAAATGGTAAAAAAATGAGAACACATAAAAATGCAAATAAAAAAGGGTGGAAAAAAGGAAATAAAAAAGAAAGACAAAAAGGGTATTCACTTTGTTTTTTTTTTCGGGGGGGTACAGGATAGGAAACTTGTGTCTCCACTAAATTCGAGATACAAACCCTTCAAAAAGTCTTTTTCTTTTCTGATTTGGCATTGTGGGTTTTTTAAATATATTTTTTATTGTAATTAATAGAAAGGTTACATGATATTTGCTAGATGATATTTGCTAGATAAATGGTGCCTTAATTCCCATACATTGATACCCTTTCACATGTCATAGTCCCCATTTCCCTCCTGCCTTCCCCCACCCCTCATCTTGTTTTCCCCCATTCCCTATCCAATTTCAGATAACCAAATACAATTCTATCCGATATATCAGGTAACAAAGTGAGATACTGTAACAATATGAGATAACCAAGGGACAGTAGAAGTGATGAGAGATAACATAGTACCTTAAAAACAGCAATCATTAATTATATGGCTTATGCTTACATCATATTTTAAAGGACAAGTTTAACAAACAATTGTTCAAGGAGGAAATCTCTAACTACAGTCTCTGGGACTTAGTCTTTAGAACTTAATCAAAATTAGGCTAACAGTTTGTATGTCATAGAAATATATCAGTTTATGAAATAAAACATTATGATTATAGATTCATAGGTTTTTTGTCTATATAGTTATGTTTGTATTTCCATTACCATGTCCATAGCTTTGGGTATGCAGTTATTGAGTCCTCGCTCTTCTACACTTTGGATTTAATAACCGCATATTAAGTATACCATGCGCCTTTTGCTCCTTAGGTCTTGACTTGTCTCACTCAGCATGATTCGCTCTGGATTCATCCACTTCCCTGCGAATGCCATTATTTTATCTTGTCTGTTGGCTATGCAGAATTCCATTGTGTATCTATACCACATTTTCTGTATCCATTCATCTGCAGTAGGGCATCTGGGTTGTTTCCATTGCCTGGATATTGTGAATAGTGCAGAGATGAACATAGCTGAGCAGGTGTCTTTATAATATCCTGGGTCATGCTGTTCAGGATAGATGCCCAGAAGTGGTATGGCGGGATCATAGGGAAGGTCTATTTTCAGTTCTTTAAGGAACCTCCACACTGCTTTCCAGAGTGGATGAACTAGTCTACATTCCCACCAGCAGTGCAGTAGGGTTCCTTTTTCTCCACAACTCTGCCAGCAACTGTCATTGTCTGAGTTCAAAATCTTGGCCATTCTTGTTGGGGTAAGGTGGTATCTTAGGGTTGTTTTTATTTGCATTTCCTTTATGACCATAGATGATGAACATTTTCTCATATGTTTTTCTGCCATTTTAATCTCTTCTTCTGATAGGTCTCTCTTTAGTTCCCTTGCCCATTTAGTGAATGGTTTATTGGGTTTTCAGGGGATTAGTTTCTTGAGTTCCCTGTAGATACTGGATATTAAGCATTTGTCAGATGTATTGTTGGTGAATATCTTTTCCCAGTTGGTTGGCTGTCTCTCTACTTTTGCAACTATGTTTTTATCTGTACAGAAACTTTTTATTTTTAGGTAGTCCCATTTATCGAGTCTCTCTCCAATCTGTTGTGACCCTGGGATTCTGTACAGGAATCTGTTGCCTGTGCCTATGAGTTCCAGTGTCTCTCCTACATTATCATGTAGCAATTTCACGGTTTCCGGTCTGACGTTGAGGTCTTTGATCCACTTTGAGTTAATGCTTGTGCATGGTGAAAGGCTAGGGTCAATTTTTAGTTTTCTACATGTGGCTGCCCAGTTTTGCCAGCACCAATAAGTGAATAGACTGTGTTTGTTCTACAGTATATCTTTGGCTCCTTTGTCAAATACAAGTTGCCTATAGGTATGAGGTTCTATTTCTGGGTCTTCTATTCTGTTCCACTGATCTTCTGGTCTGTTTTTGTGCCAGTACCAAGCAGTTTTTGTTACTATGGCTCTATAGTAGAGTTTGAAATCTGGTATTGTAATACCACCAGCATTGCTCTTTTTGCCTAGAATTGTTTTGGCTATTCTAGGTCTTTTCTTGTTCCATATGAATCTTTGGATTATATCTTCAATTTCCATAAAGAATGTCTTCGGGATTTTGATGGGGATTTCATTGAAATTGTATATCAGTTTTGGCATTATAGCCATTTTCACTATGTTGATTCTCCCTAGCCATGAGCATGGGATGTCTTTCCATTTCCTAGTGTCCACTTTAATTTCTTTCATTAGGCTTTTATAATTTTCATTGAATAATTCCTTTACTTCTTTGGTTAAGTATATTCCTAAGTATTTTATTCTTTTGGGGGTATTGCGAATGGGATCATTTTCTTGATTTGGCCTTCTGTTTGTGTATTGTTGGTGTACAAGAAGGCTACTGACTTCTGAAGGTTGATTTTGTATCTTGCCACTTTGCTAATTCTAGTAGTTATTAATTCTAGTAGTTTGGGAGTGGATATTTGTTGGGTCACTCAAGTAGAGGATCATGTCGTCTGAGAATAAGGATAGTTTAATTTCTTCTTTCCCTATGTGGATCCCTTTGATGTCCTTTTCTTGCCTTATTGCTCTGGCTAAGGGTTCCAGCACTATATTGAACAGAAGTGGACAGAGTGGGCATCCCTGTCTAGTTCCTGATTTTAAGGTGAATGGTTCTAGTCTTTCACCATTTAGTATAATACTGGCTATAGGTTTTTCATATATGGCTTTCACTATTTTGAGGAATGTACCTCTTTTTTTTTTGCGAGTCCTGGGCTTGAGCTCAGGGCCTGAGCGCTGTCCTTGGACTTTCTCAAGGCTAGCACTCTACCACTTGAGCCTCAGCACCATTTCCGGCTTTTGTCTATGTATGTGGTACCAAGGAATCGAACTCAGGTCTTCGTGCATGCTAGGCCAGCACTTTAACCACTAGGCCAAACTCCCGGCCCCAGGAATGTACCTCTTATTCCTATTTTTTCTAGTGCTTTCAACATGAATGGATGTTGTATTTTGTCAAATGCCTTCTCCGCGTCCAGAGAAATTAGCATATGATTCTTATCTTTAGCTCTATTGATATGATGTATTACATTGATTGATTTGCGAATGTTAAACCAGCCTTGCATTTGTGGGATGAAGCCCACTTGATCATAGTGTATGATTTTTTAAATTTGTTTCTGGATTCTGTTGGCTAATATTTTATTGAGGAGTTTTGCATCTGTGCTCATTAGAGAGATAGGTCTGTAGTTTTCTTTTTTTGTTGGGTCTTTCCCTGGTTTGGGGATGAGAGTAATATTAGCTTCATAAAATGAGTTTGGTATTGCTCCTTCTATTTCTATTTCTTGGAAGAGTTTCAAGAGTATAGGTGTTATTTCATCTTTAAATGTCGTGTAGAATTCCCCAGTGAAACCATCTGGACCTGGGCTTTTTTTGGTTGGCATTTCCCTGATTGCTTCCACAATTTCGTTGTAAGAAATTGGTCTGTTCAATTTGTTTACCTCATCGTTGTTCAGTGTGGGTAGCCTATATTTATTTAAGAAATCATCCATTTCTACTAGATTTTTTTGTTTCTTTGAATATAGGCCCTGGTAGTACCCATTCATTATGGACTGGATTTTTTGGGAATCAGTTGTGACTGTTCCCGTGGGGTCTTGTTTATTTGAGTCTCCCCTTTCCTTTTTTTGATTAATCTTTCCAAGGGTCTGTCAATTTTGTTGACTCTTTCAAAGAACTAACTTTTTGATTTATCAATTTTGTGTATAGTAGATCTTATTTCAATCTCTGAAATTTCTGATTTTATTTTTGTTATTTCTGTCCTTCTAGCTGTTTTAGAATTAACTTTTTCTTGCTCCTCTAGGTGTTTCAGGTTTTTTTAAGGTTATTTACGTGCTCTTCTTCTGTCTTTTTAATATGCGCTCGTAGTGCGATAAATTTGCCTCTTAGAACTGCCTTTGCTGTGTCCCATAAGTTTCTTTGTGATGTTTCTTGGTTGTCATTACATTCAAGGAAGTTTTTAATTTCATTTCTGATCTGATCTGTTACCCAGGGGTTATTCAGAAGTGTGTTGTTCAGTTTTCATGTGATTGAATGTTTTTTGACTTTGACTGCATTGTTCAGAATTAGTCTGACTCCACTGTGGTCTGATAGGATGCATGGGATTATATCAGACTTCTTGTATCTGCTAAAGTTTTCTGTATGAACTATTATATGATCTATTTTGAAGTGTGTTCCATGTGCTGCTGAGAAAAATGTAAAAAGTTTCACCGTTGGGAGGAAGACTCTGTGTATATCTGTTAAGCCCAGCTGGGCTATGGTGTCATTTAAGTCAATGGTGTCTTTGCTTAACTTTTGTTGAGTTGACCTATCATTTGTTGAGAGTGGAGTATTGAGGTTACTGACAATGATTGTGTTTGAGTCTATCTTGTTTTGTAGTTCTAAAAGAGTTTGTTTGACGAATTTGGGTGCTCCCGTGTTGGGGGAGTAGATGTTTATAACTGTAATATTATGGTCATGGATTGTACACTTTACTAATATATAATGGCCATCTCTATCTTTGTGTACTGATTTTACTGAGAAGTTAATTTTATCGGAGATTAAGATTGCTACTCCTGCTTTTTTGCATGGTGCATTGGAGTGGAAAATTCGTTTCCATCCTTTCACTTGGAATTTGTTTCTGTCTTTGGCAGTGAGGTGTGTCTCTTGGAGGCAACATATGGATCGGTGGTGTTTCTTAATCCAATCTGCTGCTCTGTGTCTTTTGATTGGCTTGTTCAGCCCGTTCACGTTTAGGGAGATTATGGAGAAGTGGTCAGTGTCTATTGTTGTTATTTATTTTTACTTCTAAGTTTCTTTCTCTTTTTTCTCCTTTTATGTTTAGTGAATTATAGATGTTTGGTTCTTGATGGGGGTTCTTGATGTTCTACAATTTGTTAATTAGTATTCCTTGTAACGCTGGTTTAGTGTGCACGTATTCATAAAGCTTCTCTTTGGAGTGAAATATTCTTGTTTCTCCCTCAAATGTAAATGCTAGTTTTGCTGGCTATATCAGTCTGGGTTGGCAGTTGTTGGTCTTCAGGACATCAATGATGTTTTTCCAAGCTTTTCTTGCATTTAGGTTTTGCGTGGAGAGATCTTCTGTAATTCGAATGTTCTTCCCATTATAATATAGCTCCTTCTTTGTTTTTGCAGCATTTAAGATCAGTTCCTTGGTATTCAGGTCTAATGTCTTTACTATGCTATGTCTAGTTGAGTTCCTTCTAGGATCTTGCCTGCTTGGGGTCCTGAAACCTTCAATAATGTGAGTATTTTCCCTTTTGAAGTTGGGGAAGTTCTCTGCTATGATTTTGGTGAATAAAGGTTGCATACCTTTGTCCTGGAATTCGGCCCCCTCCTCAATCCCTATTATACGAAGATTAGACTTCTTTGCTGCATCTGCCAGTTCCTGGAGCTCTCTCTGGTAGTTTCTGACTGATTTTTCCAAGGTGGCGATTCTCTGTTCCAGCTCTTGTGTTTTGTCTTCTGTTTCTGATGTTCTATTCTCCATCTCCATCAATCTGCTGCTTAATGCCTCCATTTATGCTTGAAGTGTGGACGCTGAGCTGAGCATGTCTGCTCTGAGGGTATTACATCTTTTCTTCCATTTCTCTTTTGAATTCAAGGAGCTCTTTGGAGATTTCCTGCTTATGTTCCTGGAATTGTTTTTGGAATTCTGTTTTAGTCTCTTTAGTCATGTTCACAATCATCTCCTTGAATAGGGTCATGTTTCGTGTCTCTTCAGGTGTCATTTCTTGGGATGGTGACATCTCTCTCGTCCCTTCGCTCTTGTTGCCTTTTGGGCTTTGCGTGGGACTTTGGTTATTTATGTATGTCGTGATTCTTCTTTGAGCTCTTCTCGGTATCGAGAACAGTTGTTGTAGTTTGCTCTGTGGTCAGTAGGTAGCGGTCTTTGCTTGGATTGGGACCGTGGTTCTGGGAGTATGTGAATATCTGTGGTTCTCAGCCAAATTGATTCCTCTGCTGACTATGTCAGAGCTTGCCATTTTTGTAGGTGTTTGGTCAATTCCCAGAGGCTGTGTGCTGCTGTACAACTAGCTCTCAGCCCAGCTAGTGGCCTCACAGTGGGCCGTGGGATGGATCTTCGATCTTCGGTCTCAGGGTGCTGGGCAGACGGTTGGTTTTCCTGTGCTGCTTCTTGGGGCGGACCCCCAGCCAAGGGTCTGGGGTTTGGGAGTTTCCAGGGGTTCTCAGCAGGACCTGCAGCTGTCAGCTCTGTTCCCAGGGGCGGGGCCCAGCTGAGGAAGTGTGCTCCAAGGTCATAGCCGAGCCTTTCTGATTCTCAGAAGGCTAGCTTGGCTGCTGGTTGGCCCTTCAGTTCCCTGCTGCTTTGTCAGAGAGTCTGTGACTGTGGGGGGCCCCTCGGTGCTGTCTTGCTCAGGATTCCCAGCTGGAGAATGCCCGGCTCAAGATTTGAGGGGGACAGATGCTGGCTCCTATTGTCCCGTACACCCCACCCACTGTTGTAAGGCAGGGACACAGTGCTCCCCACTCCCCAGACCCAGTGGCCTGGGAGAGGAACCAGGTGGGCGGGTGGGAGCTGGGACACCTCTGCCTCCCTTGGTTGGGTGTTGGGTCTTAGCGCCTCCCACCTGTCAATCTCCAGTCATTGGCCTGGGGGAGGGGGCTGTTGAGGGAAGGGACAGGATTCTAAATTCCTTGCCCCCCTGCTCCTGCTCCTCTCAGGCGGGGTGGAGGGGTCTGAGTTAAGTTCTATGGCTTGGCACTCGCTCTGTGTTTGGGGGCCCGCTGCAGTACTCTCGCCTCTACATTAATCTGTGGGTGCTGCAGGGTGTTGGAGAATCCTTCACTCCCCTTGGATCTCGGCCGCCGCTTGTGGTCCGCATCTGGGTTCCGGTTCCGTTGCTTGCTGTTCTGGTTCTGCATCTGGGTTCCGCTGCTTCTATGGCTCACTGACCCGGTTGCCCGGCCCGGCGCTGCCCTGCCCGGCTCCCTCCACCGCCCCCTCCGCCACTGCTTTTCTTGGCTCAGAGCTGGTGCGGTGAGGGAGGGGTCCTCGCATTCCGAATTCTTTGAGAAAGTTGGATGTGAGCTTTATCTGGATTTCTTTTCCAGTTTGGGTCCTTTTCCATTGCTCCTTGAGTTTGTTGTTGTGGATTTCTTAAGGTAATTGATTCGTGGGACTCCCTGGTTCTTTTTGTGAGAGAGAGCTAGGCAGCGTCCCTATTGTCTTGGTGCCATCTTCCTCCTCTGCTTTGTGTTTTTTTTTGCTCTGTTTGCTTAATTGGGAAGAAAAAAAATGATGGAGTCATAGGAGCGGCTTTGTTTACCAGGACTGCGGCCACACCCTGGGGGAGGAACTTCCGCTAGTGCCAGGTGCGCATGTCTGGCCAAGCTGCCACTGGGAAATTCTTTGACCTTTTGAATGATGGCGCTGGCAGCACCACTTCTCAGGCTCCAGTTGGTTTGGCTGGGTGTTAGCCAGCAGTCAAGATGGTGCTGCTCTTGGCTGGTGTGGGAGGTGTTGCCTTCCCAATGCTGCTCTGTGAGCAGAAGTGGAAACTTCTCCAGGGAGGTAGTCAAGAATTGCTGGATTTTCTGGTTCCTTGAAGCTGGCAGGTCTGCGCCATGACCGGGTGACTGCTCTGGGCTTGCACAGGCTCTGTGTGGCTCTGTCTGGAGCTGGCAGGTGTGCACTGCTGAGAAGCACTGTCTGCTCAGGCTTAGGAGGGAGGGTTTGTCTCTGCAGCGGCTCGCCGCTCCACGCTGTCTCCTTGTGCTGGTTTTCTGCCTTTTTCCTATCTGACTGAGATCTCTGTGGTGCTAAAGCTTACTTAGGATGGATCTTTAGGTATGAGCTTTCCTCTACCATGCTAGAACTGGTATCTTGACGAGAGCTCAGAAAGACACTGCCGCCATCTTCCACCGATCTCCTGTACATTGTACCATTCTTGCATGTGTATGTTGAATATGCATATTAACTCCATTTGCCTGTCATCCCCTCTGTATTCTTTTGCCTCGGTTCCAAACAACAAATTTTTCAAATGTTAATATCTATTTGTTATACTGTTCAATAGTTTTTCAGAGTAGTTGGAATCTTCCATAAAGATCACCACCCTTTAATCTATTTATGAAGATATGCCTGTAACCCTATATGTGCTGGCAAGTAAGTTTATAATTTAGTTTAAACTTCCATATATGAGAGAAAACATGAACCAATTATCTGCGTCTGAGTTACTTTAATTAACATAGCCATATGTGTTACTTGTGATTATTCTTTTATAACATTCACATGTTTTTATTTTTCAACAAATATTGTTATATAATAAGCTCTTGTCAAACTAAGCTAGCAGGCTGTGCATATGGCTTACTTTATTAATTTTGTACTCAGCTTACTTAACATAATTTAAAATCTGGGATAAAATGTAAAAATAGTATAATGGAAAGCAGTATGGCAGTGCCTCAACGGACTAAACATAGAACTCTCCTATTACCCAGCAATTCCACTACTTGATATTTACCCAATGCTCCAGAAACAGGGACATACTAAATTCACAAGCACAACGATGTTCATTGCAGCACTATTTACCATAGCAAAGATATGGAACCAACCCACATGTCCCTCAGTTGATGAGTGAATCAACAAGATGTGGTATTTATACACAATGGAATTCTATGCTGCTGTCAGAAAGAACGACATCACCCCATTTGTAAAGAAATGGCAAGACATATACATAGAAAAAGCCAGAAATGGTGCTATGACTCAAGTGGTAATGCTGTAGCCTTGAGAAACCCAATGACAGTGCTTAGGCCCTGAGTTCAAGGCCCAGGACTGGCAAAAAAAAAGCTGAAAAAATTATCATCTTCACTTATACAAAGGAGTTTCCATTTAATGTGCTCATTTATGTGTAAAATGCACCTTGTTTTGTGCTGGTCCTAGGGCTTGAACTAAGGGCATGCGTGCCCTTATTCAAGGGAATCACAGCTCCATTTCTACCTTTTAATTGTTTATTTGGGGGCAAGAGTCTCATGAACTTTCTGGCACAGGCCATTTTACAAACTGTGATCTTTAGATGTCAGCATCCCGAGTAGCTGGGATTACAGGCCTCAGCCACTCCTGACCAGCCCATTCACAAGAATCTAACACTTCCTTGTTTCATTGTTACATATGTAAATTCAATGTTATTACTGTATTCATTCCATCCAACAGTCCACCTCTCCTTTACCCTAATCCCTCTCAGAAACGTGTTTCTGCCTTCCTTTTATTTTTGTTAACTCTCAAAAGGATTTTCACTCCTGCATATAACATACTTAAGGTAGTTTTAGTTGTATAGGAATATAAATATAACTTTGTATGTGTTTGCATATATGTTTATATTTTAGGCCAACTTCGATATATGAGGAAAACATGAACCCTTTTTTGTCCCTCTAACTGATGTACTTCTCTCATTATGATTTTTTCAAGAATATCCCTTTTCCTGGAAATAACACCCTTAAGAACAAATGAAGTTCTCTTATAAATATACACAAACCATAATTTTTTATCCATTTGCTAGTTAGAGGCCATATAAACCTTTTCTATATATAACTTGTCAGTTTTGAATGGTATTACAAAAAACATTAGTATGTTGTCTTTTTAGTGTATTCTGACATGTAAAATTCTAGATAGATACCCAAGAATAGTATCAATGGATCATAGGATTGATTTCATTTTAGTTTTTTGAGTCGTTTACTAATTTACATATTCATCAAACATTTCCATGTATTTGCCAGCATTTGTTATTGTTCAAATTCTTGATGATGCTCATTTTGACTAGAATTGGAGGAAGCTTCAATATTGTTTCAATTTTCACTTTGTTCATAATCAGGCATGCTGAGAATTCCTTCATGTATTTATTGAACATTTAATTATTTTTCTTATCATTATCAATTTAGTTCATTTGTCCATGTGCTGATTATATTATTGATTCTTTTTTTTTTGCCTGTCCTGGGGCTTGAACTTAGGGCCTGAGCACTGTCCTTGGATTTTTCCTCAAGGCTAGTGGTCTACCACTTAAACCACAGCACCACTTCTGGCTTTTTTTCTATGTATGTGGTACCAAGGAATTGAACCCGGGTCTTTGTGCATGCTAGGCAAGCATTCTACCACTAGGCCACACTCCCAGCCCATATTATTGATTCTTTAGTGTCTTAGTTTTTAAATTTCCTTATCTATTCTGGTTAGACACTTGTCATACCTACAACTCGCAAACATCTCCTTTTCTGCAGGTTTCAACTTAGAAACTACATCCTTCAATGAACAGAAACTATTTGTCTTAATGTAATCCCATTTGTCAATCTTCATTTTTATTTGTCGAGTCCCCGGAAGTCTACTCAAGAAGTTCCTATTTCTTGTAGTAGTTTCACAATTTCCGGTCTTACATTGATATTTCTGATCCTCCTTCAATTGATGGTAGTGAAAAGTGATGGATAGGAATTCATTTTTAATTTTTGACATAAAGATGTCCACTTATCCCAGAATCATTTGTTGTAGATGTGGTCTTTGTTTAAGGTATGAGTTCCTTTCTGGTATTTCTAGTGTGTTCTATAATTCTCGGGTCTGATTTGTTGAGGTTCTTGTTTTGTTTTTGTTTTGCTGGTACTGGGGCACGAATTCAGTGTTTAGGAACTGTCTATCAGCATTTTTTACCCATGTTTGGCACTGTACCATGTGGGCCCTCCTCTACTTCTGTTTTTTTTTTTGATGATTAATTGAAGATAAGAGTCTCACAGACTTTCCTGTGTGGGCTTGCTTCAAACCATAATCTTCAAAACTCAGTCCCTTGAGTAAATAAGATAACAGGCATGAGTTACCAGTACCTGGCCTGAAATGCTTTCTTTTTAACACACAAAAATCACTGAGAAATGGCTTTGTTGCTCAAGTGGTAGGGTGATAACCTTGAGCTGAAGAGTTTAGTGAGGTCAGCCCTCAGTCCCCAGTCCCACCACTGACAAAAAATAAAAATCACTGAAGTAAATATAAAGAAATAGCAAATCACGTATTTTTAAAATCACATAATCAATTCTGTTAATACAGAAAAATCCATGATCTAGATTAAATATACTTTGATAATAAACACTCTAATGACCCTAGGAATAGAAGGCCTAACACTGGACATATTAGGGCTATATATTGCAAAGCCATAGCCCAGATTGCAGTAAATGGAGATAAACAAAATCATTTTCTCTAAAGTCAGAAATGAATCAGAAACAAACATTCTTAGCCCAATCATTAAGAAAAAATAATTCAAATAGGAAATGAAAGAGTTACATTATTCTTTTTTTGTAGATGTTCTGATTTTATACTTAAAGATGAAAATTCCACAAATATTAAAGTCTGATCAGTACTTTTAGCAACATAACAAAATATAAAATAAATGTGCAAATACAAATAGTTTTTCTTTATACCAACAAGTAACAGTTTGAGAAAGCAATCAGGAAAACAATTATTCATAATAGTCCCAAAGTCTATTTGATCTGTTCTATTGTTGATCATTTCTATTGTGCTTCTTATTTGGTTGCATATTTTATTTTCCAATTAGGATTTAAGATCTTAATTACATTGCTAATATTTTTTGTGTGTAATGGAGCTTGAACTCGGCCTGGGAACTGTCCCTGAGCTTTTCAGTACAACGCTACCCTGAGCTCTTCAGCTCAAATCTACAGTTCTAACCTTGAGCTGAGACCCACTTTCCATTTCCTGTACTGGCTTTGAAACTTGATGCTCAGATCTGAGCCTCCTGAGTAGCTAGGATTACAGGTGTGAGCCACCATGCCCAGCTATTTTGCTAAATTTGTCATAAATATTGCTACCTTCCTCTTTAAGAGCTTTAATTAATATCCTTACTTCACTCAGTTGTTTATTCAGATCCTTTTTAGGTCATTGATCATTTTCTTTTTTTCATATATTTTTATTGTAATTGTAATTAATAGAAGGGTTACATTATATTCGCCAGATAGAATGTGCATTACTTCACAAACATTGATACTCTTTCTCATGGCTTAGTCCACATTTCCCTCCCAAACCCCCACCCCTCATCTTGTTTTCCCCTGCTCATTGATTATTTTCAAAACTGGACTTTCAAATTATTTGTCTAGAATCAGAATAATCGTTATGTCTTTAATACTGAAGAGATAGTGAAGCAATAGTGCCTTTTTTCTTATTTTTTGCTTCTTTGTTAAAATGTGTGCACCTATGGGGTATAACATGTCAATTTTTTGGTTTTCAATTTCATTATTGTCATCTCATTGGGTAAGCTTCTCTTGAAGTCAAAATTTCCATTATAAATAACAGTAGTGACAGCAGAGAGCATTAATGAAACACACAGTTGAGAAATAAACCATATATTTAAGTATAGAAGAAAACAATTGGAAGGTCAACTATATTTTCAATGAAGTTAGAATAAAAGGAGCCAGAATACTTAAATGATCAAATAGGAATTGAACAATTATTCAAGATAAGAGTACTAAGAATTAAATACTAAAAATGGGAGTTGGGATTGGGGAAAGATAAATAACAAGATAGCAAAGAAAAAGTATATGGTATGGGGACATAAAACAAAGCACTGTGAAGGAAAACAAAACAAAATAAACTGAAAGACAAAACAGTAAAAAAAAAAAAAAGAAAGAAAGAAAGAATAACAATTCCAGGTGGTACATGCCTATAATCTTGGGACCCAGAGACAAGAATGATCACAGACAGCCAACAAAAGTTAGCAAGACTCATTTCCACAAAATAACACAGATGTAGTGAATGCTTTGCATATGTAATAACATTTATGCAGAAGTCACAAACAGGAAGATCACAGTTCAAATCCAACCCCAATCAAGACATAAAATTTTAACTGAAATTATTACCAGGAGCACAGCTCTCTCACCTGTTTGCAGGTGAGAGAGACCCATTGTGGCTTTCCTGCTGGAATAAATTCGAATTTGTGATTTGTATATGCAGTTCTAGTAGAGAGTAAAGAGATAATCCTTATTTGGTTCCTGCCAGCTGAACACAAGTATCTCTGGATGAATGTCTCCCAGATAGGAGAGGTATGTTGCCTGTTTGATCTTACCATGAACTTTCTGCATATGTGCTGTTTTCTATCAAATCTCTGCTTCTCTAAAACTGTAGAAATTAGTCAGACAGACTATAATACTCAGGTCTGCCCTGTCAAGGCATATGGCTGATTTGGCTCCATTTTCTAATGTTGCATCTCCTCCAATATGTTCACCCATAGTTTTCCTGTAAAACCAGGCTTGTAATTACTACAAGCCTGGTAGATACATGTCTGTGATTTTGAGTCCAAGTTAATTTCCTTAGTTCTACAAATTATAAGGAAGAATTCTTGTTTAGATAATGAAGAGTGGTAGGCACTTGGGATTTAAGGATATAAACATGTTGGGTCTTCGGTTCCCTCCACACAAAATGTTTGATGGTAGGATCTCTAATAATATTCTTTTTCTCTGCAATAGTGAAATAGCTAGGTAGTACAAAGAATCTTTGTTTATTTGGTTGCTATGGGTGTTGCAGAACTTCCGTGCAAAACTATTTTTACAGAACATCAACTTCTGTGATAGATTATCTTAGGCATTTTCTCTTTTGCTCACAGCCCCACTCAGGAGACTAATGTTCCTATCACTTTCCTTAACACTCTTTGTTCATATCTACTATTTCTTTTAAATATGTAGATTTCAGTGTTTCTGGATTTCACTTGTCCATTGTTTACCTGGAGACCATTTCTACACTACCCACCCCTCCCTATGTCCATACACCTGATGGCTTTTTTTGTGGTTGTTTTTTCATATATTTTTATTGTAATTAATAAAAGAGTTACATTATATTCACCAGATAGAAGGTGTGTTACTTCACAAATACGGATACCATTTCTCATGTCTTGGTCCTCAATCCCTCCCCCGACTCTGCCCCTCATCTTGTTTTCCCCCTTCCCTATCTGACTTCCAATAACCAAATACGCATATATACAATATATCAGATAACAAAGTGAAATACTGTAAAAATATGAGATAACCAAGGGACAGCAAAAGAGATGAGAGATACATAGCAGATTAAGGACAACAATTACTCATTATATGGCTTTTGTTTCTATATTCTGAAAGTCTTTCATTTAGCGACATACTATATAGCCTCATATAGCTAGGTTTTGTTCTATTGTAAATGTCTGCTAGGAGAGCCCAAGGTTTCTATTGATTATGACAAATGAGGGAAACCATTGAGCCTAAGTTCCTTTGAGTCTGGCTTACTTCACTTAATATGATTTTTCTAAGTCTTTGCATTTCTTTACAAATGGGGCGATGTCATTCTTTCTGACAGCAGCATAGAATTCCATTATGTATAAATACCACATCTTGTTGATCCACTCATCAATTGAGGGACATCTGGGTTGGTTCCATATCTTTGCTATGGTAAATAGTACTGCAAGGAACATCGTTGTGCTAGTGAATTTAGTATGTCCTTGTTTCTGGCCGATTGGGTAAATGCCAAGTAGTGGAATTGCTGGCTCATAGGGGAGCTCTATGTTTAGTCTTTTGAGTAATTGCTGATGGCCTTTTT
This sequence comes from Megascapheus bottae, assembly GCF_031878675.1. Taxonomy (NCBI): domain Eukaryota; kingdom Metazoa; phylum Chordata; class Mammalia; order Rodentia; family Geomyidae; genus Megascapheus; species Megascapheus bottae. The sequence continues at coordinate 55,685,636 of NC_143547.1, read as the reverse complement.
AAAAAGTTTTTATGATGACGCAAGTAAGTTCTGGTTGTCTGTAAACAACCATCTTTCCTTTCCAAGATTTGTGTTCATGTTATGAACTTTGGAATATCATATATGTGTGTGCTAGTAAATATAAATAATAAGCAACCATCTTGGTTATTGGATTGAAGTCTGAATGTCATATTAATGTATTGTATATCTTATGGTCATCATTCGAAGGAAAGTTTGTATAATGTGATTAATAATTTAATGCATAAAACAAATTATTTTCATCAGATAATCAGAAAGCAAGCATATCATTTCTTCAGCCACCCACATAGACAAATTGTGAATGTTAGTCATCACTATCATTCCTGATTCTGAACTTATATGCCACCAAAATTATAATTTTCCTGCACTCACACCTGACTACTTAGCAGTGTATAAATTTCATAATATCAATGGGTAAAACATAATATATTCATAGTAACTGAACAGTAGAGTAACACCTCTGGAATGTCAAAATCATTTATTAAACAACATAAATGTGAATCAATAATTACGAACAAACTTTCTGTCTCTACCCTCAATTGAAGGAGGAAGTGGGAGAAAAATGTGGGAAGGGGTAACAACGTTCCAGAAAAACATACTCACCACCCTATGTATGTAACTGTAACTCACCCTAACTGTATACATCACACTGACAGTAAAAATAAGTTATTAAACAAAAGAAGAGCCTTGGTGTGATTCTGTCCTGCTTCTCTGCTTCACATCAGAGCCCTACTCCTGCTTCCTCCCTCACTGTGCGCCACCCATGGAGGACTTGATGAACATGGACATGAGCCCACTGGGGCCCCAGAACTACCTTTTCAGTTGTGAACTGAAGGGTGACAAAGATTATAACGTTAAGGTGGATAATGATGAAAACGAGCACCAGTTATCACTAAGAACGGTTATTCTTAGGAGATGGTGTAAAAGATGAGTTACAAGGAGAAGCAATGAATTATGAGGAAAGTCCAATTGAAGTTACACTGGCAACGTTGAAAATGTCTGTACAGCCAACGGTTTCCCTGGGGGGCTTTGAAATAACACCACCTGTGGTGCTGAGGCTGAAGTGTGGCTCAGTGGACAGCACTTGGTAGCTGTAGAGGAGGAAGCAGAATCAGAAGAGGAAGAGGAAGAGGCTGTGAAACTCCTGAGTGTGTCTGGAAAGTGGTCGGCCCCTGGAGGTGGCAGCAAGGTTCCACATAAAAAGGTAAATCTTGCCAAGGAAAAGGAGGAGGAGGAGGAGGAGGAGGAGGATTATTTTGATGAGGAGGAAGCAGAAGAAAAAGTTCCAGTGTATGCGATACTCCAGCCAAAAATGCACAAAAATCAAACCAGAATGGAAAAGGTTCAAAACTAGCAACACCAAGATGAAAAGGTCAAGGATCCTTCAAAAAACAGGAAAAAACTCCTAAAACACCAAAAGACCGTGGTTCAGTAGAAGACATTAAAGCAAAAATGCAAGCAAGTATAGAAAAAGGTAGTTCTTCCCCCCAAAGTGGAAGCGAAATTCATCAACTACGTGAAGAATTGTTTCCGGATGACTGAGTACGAGGCTATTCAAGATCTCTGGCAATGGAGAAAGTCTCTTTAAGAAACTAATTTGAACAGTTTGTTGAAATATAACGTCTTATTTCCTTTCTGTAAGAGTTGATATCTGGCTGTCCTTTTTATAATGCGAAGTGAGATTTTTCAATACACTGTGTTTGATAAATGTTGTTCAGGCTTTGCTGCCAAGAATGTGTTGTCAAAAATGCCTGTTTAGTTTTTAAAGACGGAATTCCACCATGAGCTTCGATTTAAGTATGTATGGAATGTTATGATGAGCCGTAGTAGAAGTGATGGTCAGATGTAGAAATGGTGGGAATACAAAATGTACATGTGAAATAAACTCAGTATTTTTAAAAAAGGAAGAGATTATGTAATTATTACCTTTTAGATGAGGGAAAACTTCAGAAGTAGTGAAAGAATAGGAAGTGGATTTTCTTAATGATTCATAGGCTTTATGCTGGATGAATTTCTGTTTCATCTAGTATCATTTTCAATTAGCAATAGATTTTAATCTTAGAATCTCTGTTTTGGGTTTTATATTTTTGGTTGGTTGTGGGGCTTGAACTCTCGGCCTGGACACTGACCCTGCACTCTTCAGCTCAGGCTAATGCCCTTCCCCTTGAGCCACAGCGCCACTTCCGGTTTTCTAGTGATTAATTGGAGATAAGAGTCACATGGTCTTTAGTTCCCTGGCTGGCTTTGAAACGCGACACTCAGATCTCAGACTCCTGAGTAGCTAGGATCACAGGTGTGAGCCAGAAGTCTCTTTTACAAACTCACGTGGTATCCATGCTAGTATAAATATACACTATCACATCTATTTAAAAACCCCAGCCCACATATGCGTTGTGTGATTCATGGAAAGACATTCTTTCTGTGGTATTAATAATTTTTCATCATTTCTATCATCACAATCACCTGGACACATGACCATTTTAGCTATTTCAGTACCAGTCAACGAATGAGGAACTAGCATTTTATTATACATATTAAAATTTCTTCCATACCTATTTCAATGAATTTTTGGTTACTTCATGAGCTACTGATGCTTTATCTTACACATTTATAAGAAATAAATGCTGTTAATTTTTAAAATGTCTGTTGAATATTAATAGTTTCCTTCAATTTTCAGTATATGGTGATGAATCTTTGCTTGTTTATTTTTTCTTTTTTATTGTAATTAATAGAAGTGTTACAGTTATTTTTTAAATATTTTTTATTGTATTTAATAAAAGGGTTACATGATATTTGCCAGATAGAAGGTGCATTAATTCACATACATTGATACCCTTCCACATGTCTTGGTCCCCATTACCCTCCCCCCACCCCCCCTCTTGGTTTTTCCCCCCTTTCCTGTCCAATTTCAAGTAACCAAATACAAATGTATCCAATATATCAGATAACAAAGTAAGCTATTGTGACAACATGAGGTAACAAAGAAACAGCAAAAGAGATGAGAGATAACACAGCACATTAAGGATAGCAATCATTCGTTATGTGGCTTTTGTTTCAATATCCTAGAGGTCCTTTCAACTAGCTTCATACTATATGACCTTATGTATCAAGTTTTTGCTCTATTGCAAATATTTGCTATTGGATCCCAAGGTTTCTACTGGTTATGATGAATGAGGGAAACCATTGAGCCTAAGTTCCTTTGAGTCTGGCTTACTTCACTTAATATGATTTTTTCTAAGTCTTTCCATTTCCTAACAAATGGGGCGATGTCGTTTTTCTGACAGCAGCATAGAATTCCATTGTGTACAAATACCATATTTTCAGTATACGGTGATGAATCTTTGCTTTTTTGATGACTGCTATACCATTAAGTATCATGTGTTTACTTCCATGCTGATAGCTTGACTCTTTCAATATAGGATCAATGTTTGAATTTTTAGCATTATGCAGGAATTTTTCTATTTGCATTAACTTTGAAACTTCACTTTCAGCATAGAACTTCAATAGTTATTATTCCATTTCTTTCTTTGGATGCAGTAGAGTGGTTATTCCAAAACCCATTCTTCTGTAAGTCATTCAATACTATGCTGTCTCATATGGCCAACAATTGAACATTGTGCGCTGAATCTAAGCACACATACTTTGTTTTGCTCATAACTGTTACCTATAGAGCTATGTGAAAGCTCTTTTGATGTTTCATATAGTATTTTTACAAGACTAAGAAGATAGAAAGACACTGCACATAGGGCAGATGAGTCTTGGCAACTTGTTAGGGCTTTTTGGAAGAACTTACTTTTAGAATATCTAGCCTGCTTGTATCTCATTTCCTTTTAAAGTGGGGAGATTTGACCATGAGCAAAATTCATATGTGAATATCAAGTTGGGCTAGAAAGGATCTTTATTATTGGGGCCAGGAGTTTGGCCTAGTGGTAGAGTGCTTGCCTAGCATGCACAAAGACCTGGGTTCAATTCCTTGGTACCACATACTTAGAAAAAGCCAGAAGTGGTGCTGAGGCTCAAGTGGTAGAGTTCTAGCCTTGAGAAAAATCCAAGGACAGTCCTCAGGCCCTGAGCTTACCCGCAGGACTGACTGGCAAAAAAAAAAAAAAAGAAAGGATCTTTATTTCGCTTAAGAATAATGAATAAATGGTTGGTTCCATATCTTTGCTATGGTAAATAGTGTTATAATGAACATTGTTGTGCTGGTGGATTTAGTATGTCTTTGTTTCTGGATGACTGGGTAAATGCCAAATAGTGGAATTTCTGGGTCATAGGGGAGCTCTATGTTTAGTCTTTTGAGGAACTGCAATACTGCTTTCCATAGTGGTTGAACGAGTTTGCACTCCCACCAACAGTGTAGTAGTGATCCCTCCTGACCACATCCCCTCCAGCATCTGTTGTTATTACTTTTCTTGATCCTGGCCATTCTAACTGGAGTGAGGTGGAATCTTAGAGTTGTTTTGATTTCCATTTCTTTTATGACCAGAGATGTTGACCATTTCTTCATGTGTCTATAGGCCTTTTTTTTTTTCAGAGAAGATGCTCTTTAAGTCTTTGGCCCATCTTTTAATGGGATGGTTGTTACTTTGGAGATTACTTTTGGAGTGATTCAATTTTTTGAGCTGTTGATATATTTTAGATATGAGGACTTTGTCTGTTGTATGGTTGGTGAAGATCTTTTCCCACTCTGTAGACTTCCTAATTAGTTTACTAGCTATGTCCTTTGCCATACAAAAGCTCTGCAGTTTAATGCAGTCCCACTTATCCAGCCTTTCTCTGATTTGTTGTGATTCTTGGTCCTTATTAAGAAAGTTTTGACCTGTGCCAAGGAGACCTAGTGTATCTCCTATTCCTTCTTGTAAAGTTTTCAGTGTGTCAGCTTTTACCTCGAGGTCTTTGATCCATTTGAAGTTAATTCTAGTACAGGGTGACAAAGAGGATCCAACTTTAGTTTTCTGCATGTGCTTAACCAGTTTTGCCAGCACCAATTGTTGAAGAGGCTATCTTTCTTCCATTCTACTTTTTTGGCTCCCTTGTGAAAGATTAGGTGGCCATAGGTCTGTGGTTTAATACCTGGGTTGATGAGTGGATCAACAAGATGTGGTATTTATACACAATGGAATTCTATGCTGCTGTCAGAAAGAATGACATTGCCCCATTTGTTAGGAAATGGAAAAACTTAGAAAAGATCATATTAAGTGAAGTAAGCCAGACTCAAAGGAACTTAGGCTCAATGGTTTCCCTCATTTGTCATAATCAGTAGAAACCTTGGACTCTCCTAGCAGAGATTTCCAATAGAGCAAAACCTTGATACAAAAGGCTATATAGTAGGATGTTGAATGAAAGGATCTCTACGATATAGAAACATAAGCCATATAATGTATGATTGTTGTTCTTAAGGTACTATGTTATCTCTCATCTCTTTTGCTGTCCCTTGGTTATATCATATTGTTGCAGTATCTGACTTTGTTACCTGATATATTGGATATATTTGTATTTGATTATTTGAAATTGGATAGGGAAGGGGGGAAAACAAGATGAGGGGTGGGGGGGAGGGAAACGGGGACCAAGACATGTGGAAGGGTATCAATGTATGGGAATGAATGCACCATCTATCTGGCAAATATCATGTAACCCTTCTATTAATGACAATAAAAACAGAAAAGAAAAGAAAGAATAATGAATAAATGGTGTGCTGCTCACCTGATTTTGACTTTGAAGCCTTAGGTGATATCAGATGTTACATCTTCTACGTGTGGAAAGCAAACCCTCAGCTCAAAACAGTTTGGAGTTGAAATGTTTCATATGTCAGATTTTCCAACTAAGGATATTCAAATATCGCAGGGCAATTGTGCATTGATCAAGCATGATATATTCTTTTTTTTTACTTATGTAATTGTAACTCTCCTGTTCATCACTTTTTTATTAAAAGAATTTATTAACATGGATTTTTTTACATTATATTTCAAAGGTCATGTTTAACAAACAAATAAGAAGGGAATCCCTATATGCAATTACTGGCACATGAATTTAAGAACATAATCTGACAGGCATGGTATTTACATAACAAGTTATTACATCATCAAAAATTTCCTTCCTTTCAGCCATTAAATGAAAGGTATGTCATGAGAAGTGGGTGTGTAAATATGCAATATTTTCCAAGTTGTATAAAATTTTACCAAAGGAGGAGGTATACATTCTGAGATATATCATAAATCATGTGTATTATGGCTAGTAATAATTCATACTGCATTTTAAAATTACTGAGAGTAGCTTTTCAATGTTTTTATTACAAAATTATACAAGCATGTGAGGTGGTAGGATTGTAACAAGTTTGAATTACTTACTTAACAGCACATACCTAAAATGAGACATACAATTTTATACCACAAACATACAATTTTAAGTTGCTGATTACAAATTAAAATTAAAATACTGAATAAACCAGTAAGTTAACTTCTCATTAAATGAGTAATAAAATTGATGATTTAGGAAATGGAGAAGAAAGATAAGACAAAACATTTTAATATAAAGGGTTAAAAATAAAGAACAAAGGAGGGAAATCATTATAGGAAATAATCTAATTCCCAAATTAATCAGTTGTAGGAGATAAAGCCTAGGGTTCTAGATACACATTAAAGACCATTGCAGGGTCACTGAAAAATAACTGGATGTTCAGAGAAGTCAACAAGACCTGAGCTGGGGAAATACTTTGGATCTAACAGAGATACTGACTACTAGAGCTCTGAATGCAAGGAGTGATATATTTGTTAAGCCTTCTAAGAGATACAAGATTACTGAACTCTTACGTTGTGTATCCTAGTGGCTGGGTTTGATTTTTTCTTCTTTCTGCTTCACAATTTTTGATTCCAGATGCTCAGCCTTTACAGGCATATAGAAGATGGTTTGTTCACTGTGTAGTGCAGCTAGAGATGGACTGTGAATAGTAGAGCTGAACAGGCAGTGAAACTGCCCCAGAATAAACATTTTCAAGGAGGATCCATGTTCACTAACAATATGAAAATGTAATTTGATTATAAAAATAAAAGTCAGTGCTTTTCACTCTTAAAAAAAGGAAACTTTGACATGCCACAACACACATGAACCTTGAAGACAATACTCTCTCTCTCTCTCTCTCTCTCTCTCTCTCTCTCTCTCTCTCTCTCTCTCTCTCTCTCTCTCTCTCCCCCTCCCCACCCTTCCTCCTCCTCCCTCCCCTCCAACCTCCAAGCAAGGGACTTGAACTCAGGAACTGGGCACTCTCCCTGAACTTCTATTGCTCAAGGCTGCCATACTACTACTTGAGACCACAGCTCCACCTCTTCTTTTTTTGGTGGTTAACTGTAAATAAGAATCTCATGATGCCAGGCACGGTGGCTCACACCTATTATCCTAGCTACTCAGACTGCTGAGATCTGAGGATCAAGGTTCAAAGCCAGCCTGGGCACAAAAAAGGCCGTGAAACTCTTATCTCCAATTAATCACTAGAAAACTGGAAGTGGGGCTTGGCTCAAGGGTAGAATGGTAGCCTTGAGCTGAAGAGCTCAGGGACACGGCCCCAGCCCAGGGGTAAGGTAGTAGCCTTGAGCTGAATAGCTGAGGAACAGCGCCCAGGCCGAGTTCAAGCCCCATGATCCATTAAAAAAAAAAGAAAGAAGGAAAGAAAAAAGAAAAGAACCTCATTGACTTTTTTTTTGCCTTAGATGGCTTGTGAACTTTGATCTTCAGATCTCAGTCAGCTGAGACACATGTTAGGATTACATGTGTCTGGTGTGGTGAGCTTTTGGCATATTTCTTTTAAATAGAACTTTATCTGGTGCTTATTTTTTGCCATTTACTTAATCATCCACTCAGATAGTCTATAGTTGTGTTGGAGAAATGTTATAAAAGCATTTGTAAAAGAAAAGAACTATAATAGGGTTCATAGGGCAGAATAATGAATGTATTCTTTTTTTCTCTTCTTTTTTGCTTTTTGACCATTCAAGGCACTTGAACTCAGGGCCTGGGCTCTGTCCCTGAGCCTCTCTGTGCTCAAGACTAGAGCTCTATCACTTGAGCCACAGCACCATTTCTAGCTTTTTCTGAGTAGTTTAAATGGAGATAAAACTCTCATGGACTTTCATGCCCTGGGTGGCTTTGAATTGTGTTCCTCAGATCACAGTCTCCTGAATATCTAGGCTTACAGGCAAAAGCCACCGGAGCCAGCTTGTATTCTTAAACAATTAGGCACATTTTTCTTGAAAAATCTCTTCAAATATGTTTGCATATTTTCATTCTTTCTTATCTTTTTTAACATTAGACACTTCCTGCATAAGATTCATTGTCTCTAGTGGATGCAGTCACTTTTGTCTCTTTGATTAGTATAATCCAGGCAAATAAATGAGCAAGTACTAAGTGCCATAAGAGTTCTCACAATCTTCCATTTGATGTGCACAATTAAGAGATATTAAAATTATTTTTGCTACCAAATGTCCTATAATTAATATTTGTGTAAAATGTTTGTGTATGTCTATATTATGTGTAAATCGTCTGAAAAGACAAAGAACTAATGAATGTTATCTTTACAAATATGCCTAGACGAGCATCTAAAATAATGATTATGGAATTGAACTTTTGCAATCAATTTTCTTCCCTCTTTTAGAATCAAAGGATTAAATAAATCCTAAAAAATGCTTCCTTAAACCTTGCATACTGAACAACATATTTTTTGTCATTTTACAATTAAACCAAAAGTGTTCAATCATTGTAATTCAATTAACTACAGAATAAGACCAAGTATTTTGCTTACTAAAGCAATATGATTTCCTAAGGTCAAAAAAAAATTGTTTCCTATCAAGAGAGAAAAAAAAAAGCTGAAATACATTTGGAGAATGTATCAACCATCTATCATATAAAAACTGTCATTTTTATAAAATGTATTTTAAGGCAATTTAAAAATTATGTGTTGTGGGCTGGGAGCATGGCCTAGTATTAGAGTACTCACCTCGCATACATGAAACTCTAGGTTTGATTTCTTGGTACCACATACACAGAGAAAGTTGGAATGGTGCTGTGGCTCAAGTGCTAGAGGGCTAGCCTTGAAAAAGTCCTGGGACAGTGCCCACACCCTGAGTTCAAGCCCCAGGACTGGCAAAAAGGTTTATGAATTGTATTTTAAATCAGCTAGAATTAAATCCACTAAATTAGAATGATGGAGGATGGTTAGACAAGTGAATAGTTTAGTGAAGTTTTTAATGATTAAATGAGATAAGACCAATTAGAAAATTCTGGCTGTTTATTTAAATTTTTTACAGGTCCTGGGGCCTGACCTTAGGCCCTATGCACCAAACTTAAGATTTTATTGCTCATGTCGAGATCTGAGCTGCAGCTCCTTTTCCTCTCTCTCTCTCTCTCTCTCTGTGTGTGTGTGTGTGTGTGTGTGTGTGTGTGTGTGTGTGTGTGTGTACCTATTTGGAGATAAAAGTCTCATGGACTTCTACCTGGGTTGACTTGGAAGTATGACCCTTAGATTTCAACCTAGCTAGGGTTACAGGAGTGAGCCACAAGTGCCCAGCTTATTTAGTTTTGTTGGAGACTGGCACTTTAACTGAATATCTGACACTTTTTCTTATTGGATGTCACATTACCATCTAAACCACACCTCTAAATGTTCCTTTTATTATCAAGAAATAATTGAATATATTATATGTTCTATGGTATTTCCAACATATTCATATGTATATATTTATATTGCAGGATGATTATGTAAAACAATTAAAAATCCTTTATATGATTATCATATTTTGTGGTATAAAATTTAAATTTACCCTTTCAGAAAATTTGGAATATATAATGCATTATTATTTAATATACTAACTATTCTGTACAATGGATTACTAAAACCATTAGTTGAAAATTTATTCCATTATAATCTCATCTTTGTACTGGCACCATTTACCCAGCCTATGGAAGAAAATCACCTTTTTATTTTCTACTTCTTTAAAAGGTTGGATCCCGTTACATTAACATATACGTGAGGTTATGTAGTATATATCATAGTATGATGTTCTTGTGTTCTTCCATTGTTGTCTGTTTTATTACTAGACTGCTAATTGTACTGAAGTTGTGAAGAAACTGTGTGTGAATGTGTGTGTGTGTGTGTGTGTGTGTGTGTGTGTGTGTGTGTGTAAGTTGGAATCAAGCAGAGGGATAAAGTTGCTGTCAGGGACAGAAAATTCTGACATGGAAAGTTCTCCTGATGAAAAATGACAGAGAAATCTGGAAAGGAGAGAGGATATGTAGGTTATTGATGAGTAACTAACAAGCAGGGAAGCAGAGACGATAATCAAATAATTTGTTTTGTATTGTGTTTTGTCATTATTTCTCTTAATTTTAAAACTGATCATTCCTATGTTAGTATAAAAGAAGAAACAACAGCAAACATAAGGAAGAGCAAATAATGCCAAATTATGTATTTCTGACTAACATGAACATAGGTCAGAACAATTATGATCCACACATTATATGGAAAAAATAGGGATTTTTTCTTTTTTTTCTTTTTTTTTTGCCAGTCCTGGGCTTAGGCTCAGGGCCTGAGCACTGTCCTTGGACTTTCTCAAGGCTAGCACTCTACCACTTGAGCCTAAGCACCACTTTCGGCTTTTTGCTATGTATGTGGTACCGAGGAATTGAACCCGGGTCTTCGTGCATGCTAGGCAAGCACTCTACCACTAGGCCAAACTCCCGGACCACAAAATAGGTTTTAACTATCTTTATAAAGAAACATCTCGTGAGATACATAGGAAATATTAATAACAGAGAAGAGCAAATATGACACATTGAATTTTAAATCTTTTTGTCAAATGAACTCTTTGGCTTTCCCTGTCTGCCACTTAGCTTTTAAAGTAATTACAGTCCTGGAAAGAACTCTGTGCAAATTGTTATCATTTTTAGAAATTCTTAATGATGTAAATTTCATCTCCTCCCTCTTTATTTATCGTATGTGCAGCACTACAATTTGTTCAATTTTTAACTTTTGAATACCTCACAAGGTACATAAGCAATTCTTTAAAATGAAACAAGGTATTAAAATTTGCCAATCTCAGTAGTTCTATTTTAAAGAGTTTTAAAATTGTCTATGATTTGTCCAAGCTCTAACATCATATTTCATGCTTTTACTCAAAGCAAACTTCACTGAAAGAACTGAAAGCAAAGTGATTTTAACCTTTCTTTTATGTGTCATTTATTAAATAAATCTAGAAGAAAAAAAAGACTGTTTAACGTGGCCTCAAGGGTAAAACTAAAAAGAATAGATGTGACATGTAACTCTATATTCTACAAGTAATGTACAATATGCAATAATCTAATACTAAAGGGATTTTAAGTTAGGATTTCTTTTAAAGCATTAATCAGACTATTAAAATAAATGTTCATACCAGGTCACAACCTGTATTTGAAATGGTTGGCTTAATATGCAAGCATATTATTCATAAAAGATCAGCTGCAATAGCCAACCAAAATTCATTTTAATGTGTGAGAATCTGGTGAAATGTTGTATATATTGTATTCTTCATCCACATACCAATATCTATATGATGGTTATTGAAACAGTAAACTACTACAATTGTTTTTCCTTTCTGTGCTTTCTAAGCAACTATGAGTACATTTGTATCATAAACTTCAATGTGACTACCAACTTTTAAAATGCATATACACAAAATTCAAGATAATGGATATGAGATGAAAAGAAAAGCTCAGAAATGTTGACTGTGGCTTTAAAAAAGATTTTTCTAAATAAACTTTTTTCATTCTGAGAGTAAAAAAGAGCTTAACTATCTCCTGCTGTCTTGTCGTTCGACATCCACTATTGCCCATCTGCTTATTGATTGGTAGGAAAGTCCAAATGGGAATTTTAACTCATTAATCATATAATATCACAAGGATTAAGAAAAAGAATCCCTTTACTCTTCACAGCAGACACCTACTGCCCAGTAAGACAAGTGAACAAATATAATATGGATAGAATATCTCAACACTAATTAAATGTCATCCAAGATAAAAATCAAGCACAAGAATTGTTTAATCTTTGCTCCACTCATTACTCACTTACTGTATATTAAACAATAGAGGGAAACTTTAGCTTTTATAATTCCTATTAGTCCCTCTTAGGCCAGAACTATAATTATTTAACCTTAAATGGAAAGTATAACTAATGGGTGTTTTATTTATCATAACATCCAGTAAATATTACATGAAATACAATGAATAAAATACGATTTTGCAATGACATGCTTTTATTTTGCATTTATTGCTGCCCAAAATTTCATTACAAAACATTTATTCATGAAATTTGAAGATGAATCTCAATCACAAATATACAAAAATAAAGATATATTTGTATATTTATTAGTGGCACTTACTATTTTTATTTTTAATATTTTGTATTGCTATAATACAGGTGATATTCAGAGGGCACTATGCATTTTTATGTACAATTTCATTCATCCATAGACTGTAGCACAAATTTGAATAATTAGAAAAACAGTTTTCATCTAGCTTGGTTACTACTGGAGGCAACAAGAAGAGCAGAAAAATTCATGATTCTTTGGGGTTTCAAACATTTTGCACCTAGAAGATACAGATGGTTTCATAGCTGTCTCACAAATGTCTTTATTGCACAACTTTAATAGCATATTCAATGACATGCATTGAATGCTTCCCTAGATATATTTTTGTCATCTCATTTGAAAGATGAGAAATATAAGTAGAAAGACTGTGGACAAATATTTTTTAAAGCCAGAACATTGTTTAAAGCCTTTTCACTAATAAATTATGACCTCAAATTTTTAAGAAAGCCTGAGACAACAAAATTGTTACCTGATGTATTAAGGTGTGTACAATCCAATTCAAAATGTACAATATATGGAATATTGACAGGTGGAGTGAAAATTAAATTTGTCTTAAAGAAGTTTAAAATTGACAATCTCTGGAAAATAATATAAATACATTGTACTGTTTGACCATTTCCCAAAGTCAAATGCCAGTCTATAAGCATATTTAAGCATTCACACAGACACAAAAAAGCATTCATGTTACACACACACACACACACACACACACACACACACACACATACACACACAAAATATACGCTGCAGTATGCAGAATTCTAGGTTAAATGTTGATAAGAGTCTTTAGAGCTGGCTTTGAACCTCGATCCTCAGATCTCAGCCTCTTGAGTAGCTAGGATTATAAGTGTGAGCCACTGTGCCCAGCTTCTCATACTTTTATGTAGACTTTATCAGAAATTATTTTGAAAAAGTTTTGATATCTAATAATAAACTTGGTTCAAATAATAAACTAAATCACTATTCCATACTGATGAGTTTGTTTCACTCTAACTTCAACTGATGCATCTAAACATTTTGAATATTTTATTCTGAATTGTCTCAGAACTGCACGGTATATGAAATCAAATATAAAAAAATAAATTGTGATTCTCCTATTCTTTTATATAACATATAGTTTATCTACTCATTCAATTATGTTACATTGTTTTTTCTTCATATTCATTGGTATTATTATTTCTTTAGGTACTTGAAATACAACTTTATTCTGATTCTAAAGGAACGGAAAGGGAATGACAGTAACAAACAAGATTTCACCACTAGATATTGTGATATGACTGTAGCAATCTTATCTTTGAAAGTCAAGAAGGAAACAACTGTGGTGCAAAACAGCTAAATATGCAAGTCCAAACAATAAAGGTATTTTTAACTGTTACATTCATTCTGAAGCCCATTCAGTTCCTTCAGCATCCCAAAGATGAAGCACATGTTCTGCTTAGGTACATAATAAAGTGGCACACAAGTGCACATGGCACCGCTGACATCACAGGACAGTTGCCTATAAAACTAGACTTCTGATGCCGTCTCCAGCTGCACTTCTCACAAGTTGTCATCTTCGTCCGGGAGAACAGTTGTCTGAGCGACCTCTAAATCATGCTCATACTGTGCAGTCAAAGCTGGTTCCATGACCACCTTCGGTGGGGCGAGAGTAGGCATGGCCACAAACTTCAAGTTAGGGTCCCCGATGAGCTTTCTAGCCAGCCAGAGGAAGGGCTTTTCAAAGCTGTAGTTACTTTTAGTAGAAATGTCATAGTACTGAAGATTCTTCAGGTCTCTATGTCAGTTGGGCACGTTCTTGTAACTCTTGAGGTTACACCAAATATTATGATGGCACACTGGGTTTGGATGTATGTAGTAGCCATCTCGGAGGCTGCCTAACTTCTCCTGGCCGGCCGTGTCCCACGCGTTGAACTTGATGGGCCCTCGGCTGGTGTGGAAGACCAGGGGGTGGACCTCAACGCCCAGGGTGGCTACATATTTCTTCTCGAACTCTCTCTCCCATCAGGTGACGCTTCATGAACGTCGCCTGCAGCCGTCGCCCAACGGAACGGGCTTGAACTGGACCTGAGGCTCTCCCTGCACGGCCATCGCGGCAATCCTTCCAGAAGCATCTCCGTGCCTGTCTGACTGAGGCTAGGAAGATCTCATTGGTATTATTTTTCAAACTAACAAAGTTAGCATGTATTTTTATTTTAGCTGGTTCTAGGGCTTGAACTCAGGGTCTAGGCACTGTCCTTGAGTTTTCTCAAGACTGGTGTTCTACCACTTGAGCCTCAGCACCACTTCCGGCTTTTTTCTATGTATGTGGTACATAGAAAATTGAACCCGGGTCTTCATGCATGCTAGGCAAGCATTCTACCACTAGGCCAAACTCCTGGCTCCACATATCTTCTTTATATAGTACACTTGAATCATATTTCCTTACACATGTAAGCGGCAATGTAAGTAATACCCTGAGGTTGTAATTTTGATATTTCTGAACTTTAATTAATAGGAAAACGTGAAATCAGTAATTTTATGCATATGCCAGTTTGCATAGGTGCGACTAAAACGTGCAAAATTTTTCTAAAATAGAAAAATTATAAAGACTACTTATACTTTCAGTTTTGATAATTATTTCAATGTGTGTAAAACAAACTCCTATTAGCAACATATGAATTTCAATTTCTACACAATCTAAGAAGCAGAACATGTTTCAACTTTTAGAATTATTTTAATATCTTCTAAAGGAAAATGTCATCTTGATAATTATTTTTTTAATTTCTCCTACTATTACTTCTTATGACTATTTTAAAGTTTCTGAATTATTTTCTTTTTTAGAAAACATATTCATTTTCTTCTTCAATTTTCCATTTTATAACTGCTTGTATTATATTTGAAATTTGAGGATCTACATTTGGAATTTGACAATTTATATTTAGCAATTACTCCTTTTAAATATATACTTTAATTATCAATCTTTTTATTTATTTTTCAAAGTTTGGTGTCAGAATTAGAAAGGCTTTTTGCATTACAGGTCTTAAATAAATTCTTCTAAGACTGTTTTCCAGTATGATCATGATTTTCAGACCTAGACACAAAAGTTAATTCTAAAATTACTCTAAAATAACTGAAAGGGAAGAAATACTTCTATAATTACACTGATATCAAGACTAGACAGGGAAAGAACAAAAATAGAAAAGTATAAACCAATGTCATGAAAAACACAGATGCAAAAATTCTTAACAGAAGTGCACTGTGGCACAAGGCAATAGCCTTGCACTGAAGAGTTCAGACACTCTGCCCAAGCCCAGAGTTCAAGCCCCATGACAAACAAAAAGGAAATTCTCAACAGAGGCAACAAATAAAATCTAACATATTATGAAGATCATTCATCAGTATCAACTTGGATTCATCGAATGAATACAATTATAATTTTGACATATATAAATCAATAATATACATCATATCCAGAAATTGGAGAAGATAATTCATGTAATTATTTGTACAGTAGCAGAAAAAGCATGTTTTAAAATTTAATATTTTATGATTAAAACATTTGAACACATTAGGTGTACAATGAGAATACAACAGTATGACGAATAATTTATATTAAAAAAAACACACAGCCAGGGTCGGTAGTTTGGCGTAGTGGTAGAGTACTTGCCTAGCATGCACAAAGTCCTCGGTATTACATACACAGAAAAAGCCCAAAGTGGTGCTCTGGCTCAAGTGGTAGAGTAATATACTTGAGAAAACCCAAGGCCAGTGCTCAGTCCCTGACTTCAAGGCCCAGGACTGGCAAACAATAAAAATAAACACAGAGTCAACATCAGATTGACTGGGAAAAAAGTGTAAATTATTTCCTCTAAGTTATGGATGAAAACAATTGCATTTTCTGTGGGAATGGTATTGCTGGACATGTGGCTCAAGTGATAAGAGAACTTGCTGAGCAAACATGTAGACCTGAATTCAAACCCTAGTACCACCAAAAAAACCAGACAGTAATTATTACAATTTTGAATAGTGTCATATATCAAGTGGTAGGTTTCCTAGCTAGCTAAGGAGATGTTTATGAATTCAAATCTTAGTATCACCAAAAAAGAAGATTGGAGTATCTCTTCTAACTACTATTGGAGTATCTCTTCTAACTACTATACTTCCATACAAAACTGGCATTTTTAGAGCTATTAGTCAAAAGAAATAAAGAGTGGGCATCTAAGTTAAAAGTTAAATTATCCCTAAAATTTAAATAATCCTTATTTATAGATGTTTCCTACTATCATAAGAGCATCAAGTTACTGGTCAGATACTTAGGCTGTAGACCATTTGATATATGATATACCAAATGATAGGTATTCTATAAATAACCATGTCTAAATATCCTTGAGTTACTTTGGGGTAGGACTAGAATTGATATCCAGTTTTCTAATAGAGAACACAAGATTGAGGGGAAAAAATCCCCAATGACCAACAGTTTGTTCAAAGGAAATATGGAATAAACACTGCTAAAACATATTTCTCTAAATCACAAATATCATTGGTCAGTTTTGCAGAGTTATTCAAATCAATGCTGCCACTGATTCTTTTTGAAAAGTCAATTTTTAAAGAAGAGAAAAATGATAACAAATTTTTAAAAAATGTTTAATATTTTCTGGAAATAATGTCAAAGTAAGTCGTTTCCCATATCTCTGTTTGTGAGTAGCACTCCTGTATTTAAAGTTCTTATTTTTAACTAAACCAGTATCATTCTAATGAGCAAAGAAAAAATTAATTAAAACTTTGTACTATGATTGAACAGGTTAGGTGAAGTTTTCTAACAGTGAGGACACCGTGGCAGATGTGAGAGACACACATATTCTTGGAAAAAGGCCAGCCTATTAATAGAATTTGACCATGCAAGATTTGCTGAAATCCCAATGGAATAGCAAATGACATATTAAAGTATCTTACTGAAAGCTCCCTGATCTCATTTCTAAATAATATGTGTTTCCTTCCTTCCTTCCTTCCTTCTTTCCTTCCTTCCTTCCTTCCTTCCTTCCTTCCTTCCTTCCTTCCTTCCTTCCTTCCTCCCTCCCTCCCTCCCTTCCCCCGTCCCGCGGGTTCAGCTATTCATCAGGCTCGAGGAGGCACCTCCTAAAAGAAGAAAACCAATGGGGGAAAGAGAGGAAGGAGACCAGGCGCATAAAGAAAGACAGAGACAATCTGAGTCGCGTCAAGGTCTCATTTATTAAAAGTAAAGCAGGGTTTATATACCCTGAGTGTAAGGAAGGGAGTATAGAGGGGGGGGATGGAGAGTTTTTGCGATAACAAGAACAGGAAATCTCAAGGTTAGGGGTGGGTCAGGCTGTTCTTTTGGCCATTGTGCTAACCCAAGCAACAACCTGCGGTTATTCCGAGAAGTATTTTGTGCAGATGACTCAACCAGATGCGATTTGCTCAAGGCTAGAGGGTCTTTGCTTTGTTCCGTTTAACTCCTTGGTCTCTGACAATTCCCCCTTTCCTTTAAAGAACAAGGTCTCTATAGGTGGAGAGAACACCCTGTCTTAGGCTATATGGAGGGACCCTTACTCCTGGCAACATGCCTTGTTGAGCCGGCCTCGACGGCCTCTGTATGTTGTACCACCCAGGGTAAGCTCCATAATAATCCTGTCATTGGATGCTCTCTAGCCGCTTGGGGTTTATCGGTCAAGAAGTGTATGAAACTGGAGCCCTCTTTCAGGAGTGCTTGTTTCGGACCCTACAGGGTCATCCTGAGCCTCTAAGCGATGATAATGCACCGAGATTAAGTTTTTGGAAAAGGCAGAATCAATTTGATTTTTTATAAATCGCGTAAGGCGCTGAAAAGCCCAAGGGCCAAAAGAAATTAGAAGGAGAAGTCCCACAAGGGGGCCCAAGAGGTAGGGTAAAAGAGTTGATAGCCAGGGAGATGTGGAGAACCAATTTTGATACCAAGATTCTTGTTTTTCCCTTTCTCTTTTTCGCTTTTCTAGGCTAGCTGTAATTTTTTCTAAGCTATCCTTAACAAGTCCTGTTCTATCTACATATACGCAGCATTTTTCCTTTAAAACCGCGCATAAGCCTCCTTGCTATAGAAAAAGTAAGTCTAATCCTCGTCGATTTTGGAGGACAACTTCTGCCAGAGAGCATCACCGTCAATAGCATCATGCCGAGTGATGACGGGGAAGGCCTCATCATCATGGTTGTTGACCTGTAAAAGAAAAATATTTTTGTTCTCAGGCGCCACCCTGGAATTAATTATATGGCTTTATTGTTTATTATATGGTTTTATTAATCTGTCAGGCAACCATCTAGCTCCCCCTTCTTTAGAATTATAAATGCAAGCTGATCCTTTTCCCCAGATAATGACTGGGTCAGGGCCATTCCATATTCCCGTCAGTGGGTCTTTCCATAGGGCCTGGGCGTAGTCTGCTTGTGTGGTGGGATGCCAAAGGCGTTCTGCGGCAGATTTGCCATTATCGTCAAGGGTTAAAAAGTTTAAAACAAAGAGAGCATGTAATAGCAAAGTCTTATAATTTCCTTTAAGGGAATATAATGTTTCTTGTGAGGCAAGTTTAATGAGGGTGTTTTTTAAAGTCTGATGAGCCCTTTCCACTATTCCTTGTCCTTGGGGGTTGTAGGGGATTCCAGTAATATGTTTTATGCTCATTTGGGAGCAAAATTGTTTGAACTTTTGACTGGTATATCCGGGCCCATTGTCCGTCTTTATAGCTTGGGGTTGTCCCATGACAGAAAAAACATATAGGAGATGGTTTATAACATCTTTTGTGGCCTCCCCTAAATGAGCAGAGGCACAAATAAATCCACTAAAGGTATCAATGGTAACATGTACATATTTTAACCTTCCAAAGGAGGGGACATGAGTAACATCCATTTGCCAAAGTTGTCCAGGTATGAGCCCTCTAGGGTTTACACCTACATGGGGTTCAGGGAGCAGGGTTCGGCAATTTTTGCAGTTTTTAACAATTTGTCTTGCCTGTTCTCTAGTAATTTTAAATTTTAAGCGCAGGGTATGAGCATTAAGGTGGTGAACAGCATGGGCCTCTTGTGCAAGGGTCACCGGATTAACTGTTTGAGATAAGGTAACTATTTGGGTTGCCAAATCAGCTAATTCATTGCCCCGGGTTAGTGGCCCAGGTAGGCCAGAATGAGCACGAATATGTCCTACACAGAAAGGGTACGAACGTTGTCTAATAAGTTTTTGCAATTCAAAAAATAATTGAAAAGTAGGTGTAGTAGGCTGAATAACCGGAACAATTTCTAAAACTTGTAAAGCTCTAACAACATAATGGCTATCCGAAAACAGATTAAAAGGGTGGGTCTTTAATAACCAAAAAACACAAAGCACAGCAAATAATTCTACTAACTGAGCAGATTTAAAGGAAGTATTTACAAAGTGGGAAACATTATTAATAACATATGAAGCTTTTCCATTTTTCGAACCATCAATAAAGATGCTCAAAGTATTGGGGATGGGCTTTATCAAGGTATTTTTTTAGAAAAACGAAAGGAGTGATATTAAGGAATTGAATAAGTCTGTCACTGGGCATGTGAGTATCAAAGCTACCCTGGAACCCAGTGCATAAAACAGCCCAATCATCTTGTCTTTGTTGTAACCAATTAATTTGTTCCTTAGAGTAAGGGGTGATTATGATATCAGGATCCTTGCCAAAATATCTGACAGAAGTCTTGAGCCCCAGAAAAATAAGTTGGGAGACCAAAAAGGGGTAGGAGGGGAGTACCTTGGACTGAGAGGCGGAGGCATGAATCCATAACAGGGGCACGGTTTTTTGCCACAATAAACCGGTGGGTGTAAATTCTGTGGCAAAAATGATTAAATAAAGGGTCAAGGAGGGGTTGAAGTAACCTATATTTTGTTGTGTAATGGCCTCCTCTAACTTTATTAGGGCTTTTTCAGCTTCGGGCGTAAGTTTTCTGGGGGAGGAAGGGTCAGAATCTCCCTGTAGAATATTAAACAGGGGTTTGAGATCTCCTGTTGTTAATTTAAGGTGAGGACGTAGCCAATTAATGTCTCCAAGGAGTTTTTGAAAATCATTTAGACAATTTAGCTTATTCCTTTTTATTTGAATTTTTTGAGCATATATTAAAGAGGGTTCTAATTGAAAACCCAGGAACAAGAAGGGATAGCAAGTTTGAATTTTTTCTGGGGAGATAAAAAGTCCTCTGTCTTGTAAAGCAATAACTATTTTTTGAGTCACTTGATGTGCCTCCAGTTCTAGTTTGGCAGCAATTAATAGGTCATCCATATAATGTATAATATATATATATATGAGGGTATTGAACACGAATTGGGTCTATGGATTGAGCCACAAATTTTTGACAAAGAGTGGGAGAATTAGCCATACCCTGTGGCAACACTCGCCATTGAAAGCGGGGATTAGGGCCCTTATGGTTTATCATGGGTATGGAAAAGGCAAATCTTTTACAATCTCCAGGATCGAGGGGAATGGAGAAAAAACAGTATTTTATATCTATTACAATTTTAAAAAATTCTTTAGGGATAGCTGTGGGAGAGGGCAGTCCAGGTTGTAGGGCTCCCATGGGTGCCATGGTTTTATTAATTTCCCTTAGATCCTGCAGTAACCTCCAACTCCCATTTTTCTTTTTTATAACAAATATGGGAGTATTCCAGGGAGAGGTAGAAGGTTCAAGATGTCCCTGCTCTAATTGTTCCTGCACCAACTGAAGAGCAGCCTGAACCTTTTCTTGAGGCATGGACCACTGGTCTATCCAAACCGGATTGTCAGATTTCCAAGTTATTTTATCGGCTTGGAGTGCAGGGGGAGCAGTGGTCTTTAGGAAAAAAGGTCGGTCCCAAGACCTTTTCTATCCCATTTAGGGGTGGGTATAATTGGGTGACTAATTCCTTGCTCATGCTTTCCCAGTCCTTTTCCTGGCAAATATCCAGACTTGAGCATCATGTTAGTCACAGTCTCATTAGGACTGAACATGATAACTCCCATTTGGGTCATTATATCTCTCCCCCATAGATTTACAGGGAGTCCGTCCACCACAAAAGGTTTAACTGTCCCAGTGTTTCCCTCTGGGTCTGTCCATGTTAATATTTTAGAACTCTGGAGTGTATTTTGAGTCTGCCCAATACCCTTTAAATGGGTAGCGGTGGGTTCCAGAGGCCAAGAGATAGGCCAATGTTGTTTTGCAATGACAGTAGCATCGGCCCCTGTATCTAAAAGACCCAGGAATTGTTTTCCTTCCAAAAAAAGTTTTAAAGTTGGTCGAGATTCTGTCAATTGATGTACCCAAAATATATCTGTTGATCCTGGGGTAGAATTGCCACGCTGGGGATGCTTATATGGGAACTGTCCTGTTACTGGCAGAGGGAGGGCTTGTGCAATGCGTTGGCCTGCCGATATGGCAAGAGGGCCTTGAGAGGCATGAACTAAAATTTTTAATTCGCCTGAATAATAGGTGTCAACCACCGAGGGAATGACAGAGAGTCCTTGCAGTGAGCTTGAAGCTCGGCCTATAATAAGAAAAAACATTCCTGGCGGGGGAGGCCCGAACCTTCCAGAGTTTATAACAACTGTTCCTTCCTCTGGAGTTATAATTCTGGTGGTGGAGGAACAGAGGTCCAGTCCTGCGCTGCCTGCTGTGGCTCGGAACAAGTCTGAGTCAGCGATGTTTGCATCAGAGGCAGATTTTGGGCGGGAAGGGTCATTGGTTGTCGTGGTGGGTAGGTAGGGCCCCCTACTGGGGCCCATAGCCCGTTTCCCGAGACCGCAGATAAAGGCTGGCTGTTTATATTGGTCGTGGACCGGCACTCTCTAGCCCAGTGACGGCCTCTTTTGCATTTAGGACAAAGGCCAGGGGGAAGGGGGAGGGGAATCGTCCCAGGAACGTTGGGTTGTTTAATAGTTCCAGGGCATTCTCTAGCAAAATGTCCAATTTGTCCACATTTAAAACAGTTTTTAGGGCTAGATATTTGTCCTAGTTTTCCTGAAGGTGGAGTCTGGTTTTGGAGTATGGCTCCAATGGCCAAATTAATAGAAAATTTTATGTTCAAAGGAATCCACATCACTGCAAATTTTAATCATACCATTTAAATCTAGGGTCTTTGTTTTGCCTCTTAAAGCAGCTTTACAGGCTGTATTAGCATTTTCTATGGCCAACTGTCTAACTATAATATCATCTGTATCTACCTCACCTAATATTCTTTCGGCTGCTTCCAACAGTCTGGCAACAAATTGAGAATATGGTTCATTATTGCCTTGTACTACCCTGGAAAGAGAGGTAGTAACCGCTCCTGCAGCAGGCACGGCTCTCCGGGAGGCCAGGGCAGCCTGAGCAGTCTGGGTTAATATTCCCGCAGGGAGTTTTTGTTGTTTTTCCTCCGAGGCAAATTTGCCCCTCCCTGAAATTTTATCAGAAGACCATGAAGCCATTTGTGTATGTTTTTTATTGGTAATAGCTTGATTTTCTGCCTTATCTATAAATTCAGCTTTCCAGGTTAGATATCGACTCCTGGTTAAAACAGATTGTACAATCTTGTGCCACTCAAGAGGTAATAAATATCCCTCACCCCCGAGGCCCTCCAGTACTGTTAAAGTAAAAGGGGCATTAATTCCATAATTCTTAACAGCCGAATGTAGTTCTTTAATTTGTTTAAACGTTAATTTCCTATATGTAATTTGAGAATGTCTCCTTGCCTCCTCCTGATCACCCCCTTCCTCCTCCGAGGCAGAGGAATCTAGGTTTTGCCCCTCCTCCTGCCTTCTGGTGGTGTCTGCCTCCTCCTCTCCCGCTTCTCCTCCCTCCCCCTCTTGTTCCCGAGGTTGAGTGTTAGAGCAAGTAATTACGGGGAAGGAGAGGGAAACAGTTTGCGCCCCGGATCTGAGTCTACTATTGCGGCTCTTTGAGGCCGAGGGTGTTTTAGCGGGCTTGTTACCCGAGGCATGGGGGGTAGTCACGGCTTCCCCAACAAGATCCATTTGTAAATCATGAATTTGCAAAGTGAGGTCCCTTAACTCTCTTTTTAAATGAAGCACGTTTTTTAATTCTGTCACTTGTTTCAAGAGAGAGTCTTTGGATTTAAGGAGACCTTGCACCTCCGGAGGAACAGAAAATGATCTCAACATTTCCTGTGGTGGGGCTGACGGGAGAGAGGTGTCTGGATAGGGGGGAGGGGTGGGCCAGTGAAGGGCCCTTATCTCTGGAGTCTGTGTAGCTGCAGAAACTTGGGGAAGAGGAAAAGGGCCATATCTTTCTTCCTCATAATGCGCTGCCTCCTCCTCTAGCTCCACCTCAGAGGGGGGGTTGAGCCTGCCATTATCAGGAGAAGTCTTAGGAATAATAGGATAAATATTTTTATAAGGTTTTAGTGACATATTTTTCTTTTTAGTATTGTTCTTGATGCTGTCTTCTAAAGGGGGTTGGACTTGTTCCTCTTTTTCGGGGATTAAAGGTGGCGCCAAGCAGCGTCCTGAGGGAACAGGCTCATCAATCACAGAGGGAGTGCGCGAGCCAGGCCGAAGGCCAGTGACCATAGGTTTTTCATTGTCACTTTCGCTTTTGCGAGACGGGCAACGTGACTCCGTTAGGTAATCCTCTGTTAAAGCTAGTAAGCGAGCACTGTCACCTCCCTCCTCTGCTTCCTTTAAAATATCTCTAATAACCCCATAGAAGCTAAAGAAGGCCTCGGGGATTTCCTCTCCCTGACGGAGTAAATCATTGATATTTTTTCCTACCTTATTCCAGGTAAGGGGATGGATATCTGGTCCGTGCAAGACCAACCACGGACACTTTTCTCCAACAAAACAAAAGAATTTTACCAAATCTTTCTTTTTAACTCTTATTCCTCTCTCCCTAAGTGATCCTTTCATTTCTTTTATAAATAAAACCTCTTTTGATAACGCTTTGCCCATGGTTGA
Source organism: Megascapheus bottae (assembly GCF_031878675.1). Lineage (NCBI taxonomy): Eukaryota > Metazoa > Chordata > Mammalia > Rodentia > Geomyidae > Megascapheus > Megascapheus bottae. The sequence goes on along the minus strand of NC_143547.1, from coordinate 55,661,323 downwards.
TGGGACGGCAAAACTTACCTCAAGACTCTCCCACGGTGCACGAGCGATGCGGTGTGGGCGTCTCTACCTTAATATAATCAGGGTCCCCTGCTCTCCACGCCGTCTGGTAGGTCACCGTGCCTCGAGCCCCACGTTGGGCGCCACTTCCCCCGTCCCGCGGGTTCAGCTATTCATCAGGCTCGAGGAGGCACCTCCTAAAAGAAGAAAACCAATGGGGGAAAGAGAGGAAGGAGACCAGGCGCATAAAGAAAGACAGAGACAATCTGAGTCGCGTCAAGGTCTCATTTATTAAAAGTAAAGCAGGGTTTATATACCCTGAGTGTAAGGAAGGGAGTATAGAGGGGGGGGATGGAGAGTTTTTGCGATAACAAGAACGGGAAATCTCAAGGTTAGGGGTGGGTCAGGCTGTTCTTTTGGCCATTGTGCTAACCCAAGCAACAACCTGCGGTTATTCCGAGAAGTATTTTGTGCAGATGACTCAACCAGATGCGATTTGCTCAAGGCTAGAGGGTCTTTGCTTTGTTCCGTTTAACTCCTTGGTCTCTGACACTCCCTCCCTCCCTTCCTTCCTTCCTTCCATCCCTTTCTTCCTTGTTTTGCCTGCCTGCCTGCCTACTCTTATGTGCAAAACTACATTGTTATATTTGCGTAGGACAGCTCCATATAGCACTCTATATGGAGTGTAATGCATTCAGCTGAAATTCAAAGCTGCTTGCAAGTGCTGCCCAACTAAATGAGATTGCTTTGCAGTCAAAGAGGCAATTGCTAAACTCATATGAACTGTAAGAAATTACTTTGTACAGTAAGGAATTACCTCACAAAGAGTTGATATGAAACCAATTACATGATAAGTGATTACTAGTAGAACTATCAGAAGAAGTGAGAATGAGCACTGTGAAATATGAATTGTCATGGAAAGACAAGATAAAGAGGAAATTAAGCATGTTCTAAAGGGACTAGAAGGGAAGAGCTTCTAAGACATTTGATCATAAAAAAATCACCTACCTAAAAATTAATACAAATTCACAACCGTATTTTATGCTCAAAATCATCTTACCACTGGTGCTGTTTCTGTCGTTCTCTACTTCCTCAGCCACATTTGTTGTTGTTATACTGGTTACACCTTAACAGATTATTCTCCCATTGCCATTGTCATCACACAATAGGTCCCACTACTCAGCAGACATCTGTACCTGCCTGACTTCATCTTCATATTAGGCCCCTCCTCCTTCACACACCTGCTGCTCTGTTCTACCACTGACATACTATTTTTTTCATCTCTCCTTGTTTGTTACATTAACTTCATTTTTTCCCCATGATTTCCAGTAGAGAATCTACTTTGTATTTCATTGAATTGATTCCTCTTTAGTAGCTTGAAGTTCAACTCTTCTTGATTTTCCAGACTTGGAAAAAGATCCTTGCTGTTCATGTTTAAAATTGAAGCCCCTTTTGCAATTTTCTCAAGTGATTTAGCATATTGATACATATTTGCTCAAGGGCAATCTATTCTCAGAAAAAAGAAACATGTAATGGGTAATTGTTCATCTCATCCTAATAATACCTTTGAAATCTAGAGTTCATGTACAAAACATGAGTTATATATCTACTATAGTTCATTACACAATTGTTTCCTATTGATTTACTTTGATTGTACATCCAGATTAACATCTAATACCTGGCCAGCAATCATTCTGCCATTTTCTCATGGTAGAGAATCCTGAGCATTTTTCCCCCATTGAAAGGCCGAATGTTGTCCAAAACCTTGTGAACACAACTCACCATTTTGTCTTACTTGTAATATATTGCTTCCCTACTAGGTTTCTAATAGGGAAGCAATATTAGGTTTCTTCCATATTAGGTTTCTTCCATATTAGGTTTCTAATATGGAAGCAATATTAGGTTTCTTGGTACAGGTTGTTCCTGTACCAAGACTTGAACTCAGGGTCTCATAATTTTGCTTGTCCTTCTTACTTATGACTTGTGCTCAACCATTTCAGCCATGCCACAAATCTGGTCTTTTGCTAATTAATTGGTGATGGAGTCTCATAGACATTTCTGCTTAGATTGGCTTGAAGCAGAGATCCTCCAGGTCTCAAACTTGTGATTTACTTTGATTCACTGTATTGGCTGTCTAATTCCACTTCTCTGGTCCCCAGCCTATAGTTTCCAAGGTCACCACTTCAGTGACTTACTTCCTCTACTGTGGCCTTACAAATGAAAACTTCTAGTACCTCCTAATAATTCCAAAACTTGACAACCAAGCCTTTACTATACAATCCATAGAAAATAGAACTTTGTATTCAGAAATATATGAGATTAAAGCCTTGTCAGACATTTGGAAAACATGTTTCAGTAGAAAATTAATCACTAAATATAACATTTACTCAAATTTATCACATTATTAGAAGGGTGGAAATTAACATCAGACTTTTTAGGAAAAAAGGGAAACATAGTTTATATATGCTTTCTCACTTTCTTAGTGCAATTCACAGTTCAAAGAGAAAATTCTCATAAAGTTGCTTATTACAATTATAATAAGCCAATCATATATCTAGATATTCATTTTCTGGGTTTCTTGGATACTAAATAATTTAAAAATTGTACTTTATAAATTTTAACTAGATAATATGTTGCCTATTATGTTCTAAGAGATTTTAAAATAAACACTGTAATGTGCTGGCAATAAATTCAGACAGTGGCTTTTTATGTTAAAAATTAAAATGCATCTATAATACAGTTAAAAACTTTTCTGTTTCCCTTACATTTGTTGGGCATCTTCAGCACTTAATATTCATTATTAAATCAAATATGTTGAATAAGTGAATAAATATATTGAAATATTAAAACCTAGAATATATAAAATCATTAAAATAAGTCTATATGGAGTTAACAGAAGGTAGACATAATTTAATGTCTTTCTGTGATATATTTGGCAACCAATTTTGACTTATCACATTGAAACAAATTAAAAGAGCAAAAGGCTAATCAGTAGCTTAGTGGTTCTAAAGTATAACATATAGCAGACGAAAATTATCTTATTTTGTGATTCTTTCTGAAAATAATACAAAAAGGACTGAGAATTTAACAAGTGCTCATGTAGTACACCTGCTTAGCAAGCATTTGCCTCTGAGTTTAAACCACACTACCTAAAAATAATAAATGTATTAACTAATTAAACAAACTACATAAAGTCAGTTATATTCAGTACTTGAAATAATATCACAATTATCAAAATGTATCCAGATAAAATGTAATGATAGAAGTCATTTATTTTTCATACCCTTTCATAATTGGGGAATGAGAAGGCCTGCCTTTAGTTTTATCATTTCTTTTCCTTTGGTCACCCTGGCTTATCTGATGAAATAACATGATAATTTGCTGGATGACAAATTTTCCAACTGTATTATAAGAACAAAAACAACAAAAACCCATCCTAGGTAACTACTACTTCATTTGCATGAATATAAATATTTTCTCTTATAATGCTTTCCTAAGAAGATATTCCTCTATTATGGTGATAATTATTTTAATTGATATTTAATGTAGAATACATATTTCTCTTAGAAAATTCAAATCAAAATTTATGCTGGCAATAAATTAAATCATAACTCTTTAATAATAACACTAGTGAGAAATGATGACCTAAGATGATAACTTATATATATATGTGTGTATGTGTGTTGTATTAAAATTAATCCATGAGACAATGGAGCATATAATTTCTTTGTACATAGAAAATAAGAATGATGAGCAAAAAATTAAGGTATTATTGATATTTTTCTTGTCCAAGTAAATTTCTCCCACAAACTGAAAACTTGCTTTGTTGTTGTTGGCAATTGTAGGGCTTGAACTCTGGGTCTGGGCGCTGTCCGTGAGCTCTTCAGCTCAAGGCATATGCTCTACCACTTGAGCCAAAGCACCACTACCAGTTTTCTGGTGGTTAATTGGATATAAGTGTTTCATGGACTTTTGTGCCTAGGCTAGCTTTGAACTGTGATCCTCAGATCTCAGCCTCCTGAGTAATTAGGATTACAGGAGTGAGTCATCAGCACCTGGCTTGTGAAAACTTTTAAGTAAGCATGACTTTCTTTTAAGTAATGATAAGATGTTATTTTTATTTGTTGTAATGTGCACAAAACTTGTGTGATATTTTTTAATCCATTTATAAAAAAGTCCAAAGTTTATATTTTATAGTCTAATATTATTTAAATAGATGAAAAGATAGTGTATGAAACACTTTTTTTAAATTTTCAATGGAACATTCCTAAATCTTTTTTTTTTGCCAGTCCTGGGCTTGAGCTCAGGGCCTGAGCACTGTCCTTGGACTTTCTCAAGGCTAGAGCTCGACCACTTGAGCCTCAGCACCATTTCTGGCTTTTTTCTATGTATGTGGTACCGAGGAATTGAACCTGGGTCTTCGTGCATGCTAGGCAAGCACTCTACCACTAGGCCAAACTCCTGGCCCCACATTCCTAAATCTTACACTAATGTTACACCATGATCGTAGCTACTCAGGAGGCTGACATCTGAGGATCATGAATTCAATGCTAACTCAGGCAGAAAAGCTCATGAGACACTTATTTCCAATTAACCACTCAAAAACTGGAAAGGGTGCTGTGGCTGCTTTGGTGGAGCACTGACCTTTGGCAAAAGAACTCAGGGACAGCTCCCAGGCCCTGAGGTCAAGCCCCATGACTGTCAAAATTAATAAAACAAAACAGAATCATATTCACAGGAAATCAATACAATACTCTTGGAAATGCTGAATGAAGCAAGAAAGATATAGTATTTACCTTTTTTCATCACCACAATTACCCCATAATTCCCCAAATATATCATCAAGTTATGTCTTTTGATTTTGTTTTTTTGTTGTTCATAGTTCCTAGGTGGTCCATGAGTTTTTTTCCCCTCAAGGTTAGCACTATCCTACTTTGAGCCTAGGGCTACTTCCAGTTTTCTGGTGGTTAATTGGAGATAAGAGGTTTATGGACTTCCTTGCCCAGGCTGGTTTTGAACTCTGATTCTAAGATCTTACTTAGACTTCTCAGTAGCTAGGATTTCAGGTGTGAGCCACCTGCACCTGGATATGTTTTTAAAATTAATTAGACACATTTTTATATTTCATGTATAGATGAAATAATGCATAGCAATTGATCTTCACTTTAATCTGTTTCATTGAACACAATGTTCTCTAGGTTTATATTGTCACAAATGACAGAATTACATTCTTTTTGTTGGTTGATCCATATTTCATTGTGTGTGTGTGTAAAATATATACATTTTCTATATTAAGTCCTACTGAAGATACTTCGGTATCTTGGCTATTGTGCTTCCCTAGAGAGGAGAATATATCTCTGGAATACACTGATTCCTCCATGGATGTATACCCCCAAATGGCATCTAAATTCTGTGGTAAGTCTGGGTTTGATTTTCTGAGCAATCTGGATAATGTTTTCTATAATGACCACATTAATTTACATTTCCACTTTTCCCTGTAACTTTGTTGTTGTTGTTGGTCATGGGGCTTGAATTCTGGACCTAGGTATTGTCCCTGAGCTCTTCAACTCAACGCTTACTGCCCTACCCCTTGGGCCACAGTCCCACTTCCCATTTTCTAGAGGTTAATTGGAGAACAAAGTCTCAAGTTCTTTAGTGTCCAGTCTGGCTTTGAACAGCAGATATCAGCCTCCTGAGTAGCTAGGATTACAGGCGGGAGTCAGCGAGCCCTGCTTCTCTGATTTTTTTTATTTCTTCCCCTTTATTTATTGTAGACATTCTAACATGTGGGAATGTTGGTTTGTATACAAGTAATGTAATAATTTTACTTTGTGGACAACCAAAAAGCTTTGCAATAATTTAAATTGATAAAACACAACCTAATAATTCCACCAAAGTATTTTCCATTTTTGTTTTTTTTTCTGAAATTGTATGCCCTTTTCTTTCAAATTCCATTATTTCTTTCAGAAAACTCATGCTTATTATAATTTCTTTTAAGAAAAATTTCATCTTACCTTTAATCATAAAGGATTTTTTTGACACTGAAATCTATGTATTTTATTACTATCCCCAGAAAAATCAAATTTTCTAATTAGAAATCAAAATCACTTAGTTATTTTTCATCCACAGGAAGTATTCCAGTTACTCTCTTTGCTCTCTAGATTTTTTTCACTAACTTGACTTACTTGATTTAAGTTCTTGCATCTGTAAATTTACTTAATTAGGAAGAATGTTTATCAAGATTCTTAAAATATTTTTCTCATGTTTTTACAATTGACAGATGTGGACGACATAACCACATCTATCATATCATTCCATATCTCCTGGATTATCTTTCAAATATATTTTATCTGTTATTCAATTGATTTCAGTTGCTTAATCTTCAAATTTACTCTTTTCAGTATCATTTCCATTATTGAGCTCATCTAAATTGTTTTAATTCAAATGTTAGTTTTAAGTTACAAAGCTTGTATTTCCTTTTTCATAGTACTGCACATAATGTATATATTTGTTGAGAGCTCATATCACTTCATACATTTCAGTGATACTCTTCTGTTAATTTAGTGGAATATATCTGTATTAACAAATTTGCCCTAGATAATTTCAATATCTGGTTTATCTCATAGTTTATATCATCTGTTTTCTTCTGATAATTGACTTTTATATTTTCTACACGTCTAAATATATTGTTTTATGGACACTTGATCTGGTCTTGATCTCAGGGACTGAGCACTCTCCTTGGACTTTCTCAAGGCTAGAGCTCTACCACTTTAGCCTCAGTACCACTTTTGGCTTTTTTCTATGTATATGGTACCAAGGAATCGAACTTGGTTCTTCGTGCATGCTAGGCAAGCACTTTAACCACTAGGTCAAACTCCTGATCCCATGGACATTTTGAATGTTTTATGGTGAGTTCGTATAGAATGTTGACTCCTTTGTTGTTAGTGTTTTAAAGGGAATAAATCTTATTAGAGTAAGCCTTATGTTCTGTTTCACTTTTAAAGCCTTATCTATGATAAGGCTTTAATATTATTTTGTCTCTTTGGGTATTCTTAATTCATGTGCTGTTAAGGGTTAGTCTTATAAATGAATAGTAATTTCTACCATAATGAGGTTTTCAAATCCTTTACTGTCACTTGTTATGTCTTTACTTCACATTCACAAATTGTTAATCACTCAATGAAATACATGTAAATTCCATTATCCTGTCAGAGCTCAGAATGTGAACTTAACCATTTATCATTTAACAAATATATTCTGGGGTGTGTTAGTTCCACCTGGGAAAGATGGTACCTACTCTTGGCTCTCTTACCCTTGGCTCTCTTCTGTGTGCACCCTAGAAGTGCCCTCCCAGCACCCGTAACACAGGCAACTGGCGTGCTTCGAGACATTGGGAGATGCCCAAGACTCTCCATCCGGTGAGGTCACCTCTGCTTCCTCTGTGGCCACAGTCCCTCCCCCTATATCATCTCTCTTCTCCCACCATCTTGTGAGGCTAGAAGTTTGCTCCCTCCCTTTCTCAATAAACCCTCTTCCCTTGAACAGTATGGGAATTTCCTTTCTGCAACCCTTACAGGGTGCTTATGTTATTGAAGGCTCTACTGTTATGGATGCTGGAGTTTTAATGGTGAAAAACAACAATAACCTGTTCTTATGGATCTCAAGATCCATATGAAAAATAAAGATAGTACAATAAGATGAACAATGGTCAGAAATATAACACTACTTGTATGAAGTCTAAACATTCTATTTTAGCAATATCATTCCATACAATGATAAGTCTAAAGATTCTATTTTAGCAATTCAAGTCAATACAATGGTCAGTCTAAGTATTCTATTTTAGCAATTCAATTCAATACCATGGGTAGGTGTGAAGCTGCGGTCAAGTAGTATAGCAGTATCCTTGAGCACAAAATGTAAGGTACAGCATCCAGACATTAAGGACTAAGACTAGAAACACACATACACACACAAACACTCATGATAAGTGAAATTCTAAAGTATTTTTCTTATTAACTTATGCAAATTTTGCATACCTTTATAAATATCTTAATAGTTATTTCAATTGTTAAAAGTGGTTTAGTTTATGACAGTACTTCAATAATCATCAAATAATGAAGAGACTGTTCTAGGGAATTATGTAATTGAAAAGTTATATATAGCCTTTCTCTTAACTGTGAATGTAATCACATGCAACAATGAGAATCAACATTTAAGTATCATTTAAGTCATTTATTTAAGAACAAGTATTATTAAGAACATTAAATATCATTTAAGTAACATTTTATAATTAACATTTATCTTACTAGCCATAAGTTGACATTTGTAGGCACTGAATATTAGCAGGTTGATAAATTAAAAGAAGAATTCTATGTTAAGAAACTCAATGGTCCATGAAAAATATGTTGCTACATTCAAAATTTTCAAAGATGGTGAATTCCTATTATTATTATCCACAATGGAGTGTTTATAACTTCACAAATATACTAGTAAATATGATTGAGTTATTCAATATTTAATGCGTTTGTATATGGTCTTCTACTCTGGCTTCTCTCCATTTTCTGCCTTTTGAGTTTCAGGCCTCAACAAACTTTTTAACAGACTATAAAACTTAATATTTTATATTTCCAGAAAATGTAGCTTCAACAAAATAGATCAATACTAAAACAGTAATGTCTTATTATAAAGAAAGACCTTGATATCTTAGGAAGAAATTAGATGAAACCATCTGTTACATGGGATTTGGGGTTTAATAGATGTCACTGTCACTAAAACAACAAAACACTATGATTATGGGCCACCTGCTATGACATGGAAATAGCCTCATTATAGCAAACAGGATGATATAATGGTGATTATTAAGACATTCTTCTGTAAAATTGATTCTTCTTTTATTATATGCTTAAATGGATAAAATGCTCACTAGTTTCTGGAAATATTACCATATAGCCATTAGTAATTTAATTCCTTAGATAGTTGTTATACTGAGTACTTGAAACCTCTTACATCATCATGTTCTAGGCAGACATTTCTCTGGACATTATCCTAAATTCATTACTCTTGTATGTCTAAAATTGCTTTACGAACATGTAATGATTGTACATAGAAACAGGCACAGCATGATATTACTATGCCTCAATTCTAATCAAATCCAACTGTTTTGAATATATTTCTACTGAATATAACTTTCATGTAGGACTTGAAAAACCATAAATGGTATATTTAACATGAGAAATCATTATTTTTCTTAAGGAAGATACTGATTAAGCCTTTAATATTATGCCACTAAAGGAAGAACACAAATATTGGGTGAAAGAAATCTGAGAAATCTCTTAAAACTTTTTCTTAAAATTAGATGATTTTTATCTTGTTTCAAACACTGTGTCTTTTCAAGGTAAAATACTTAAGATACTAATCCAGTGATATTACCAAATTGAGTGATGCTGAAATTACACCAAAAGTAATATGTAGATGCCTCTTACTAATTCATTCTCCCATATTTCTCTTCCTTTCATGACTAATTAATTTTAGAACATTGTTGGCAGTCCTAGGATTTGAACTCAGGGCTTTGCACTTTTAGGCAGACACTCTACTACTTGATCTATATCTCCAACCCTCCGGACAATTTTTCACCAGTCCTGAGGGTTGATCTCAGGGCCTGAGCACTGTCCTTGAGCTTTCCTCAAAGCTAGTGCTCTACCAATTGAGCCACAGCACCATTTCTGACTTTTCTATGTATGTGGTACTGACTGAGGAATCGAACTTGTGTCTTCATACATGCCAAGCAAGCACTCCACCACTAGGCCAAACTCCGGGCTATTTTTATGTAGGTCGTGGGACCTGAACTCTGTTCCTGAGCCGTTCATCTCAAGGCTATCGCCCTATCCCTTGAGCCACAGCTCCACTTCTAGACATTTAAATTACTTTTGCCAGTGCTGGAGCTTGAACGCAGGGTTTGGGCACTGTCCTTGGACCCTTTTAGTTCAAGGCTAGCACTCGCCCCTTGAGCTTCCAGCACCACGTCTAGCTTTTTCTGTGTATGTGGTTAAGGGAATCAAACCCAGGGCTTCATGCATGCTAGGCGAGCATGCTACCAATAGGCAATGCTCCAGGCTTGAGACATTTTTATATGTAATCACATTCTATTTACTAGAATTAAATTGTGTGTGTGTGTGTGTGTGTGTGTGTGTGTGTGTGTGTGTGTGTGTGTGTGTGTGTTTGAATTACCTTAGTAATCCACTGGAGCTCAATTGCTCAATAGAATAATGTATAGTTACTTATATAGAAATCCAGCTACTGTAAACAGAGTGCAGATTGCCTAATAAGCTACTAATATGTGTTATGTGAGCACAATTCTACAGATATCAAACATGATAGTACCTCAGATCAAGCAGTCTGTGTATAAATGTAAGACTAATGTATGTATTCAATTAAAGTGTGAGGTCTCCTTGGAAGCAAATTGAATTCTTACATATTCACAGGTATGTTTTCCTAATTTAGGTAAGTAAAATGTTCAAGAAAATGTGTGACAAAATGAGAATTGTGTCTATCCCCATTTTAAAAATAATGATTTCAATAAATAACTATAAATGGAAAATTTATGAAGACTGCTGGTAAATAAATAATGTCACAATCTTTAGCTAATTTAGCAATTCTTTGGAATAAATTTGGATCACAAAAGAGAACATTTCACTTCAAAAACTACAGCAGAAGATATAGACTTCACTGCTGTATTAGAAATCATTTTAGGCACGAGAAATAAATGCAAGCAGCCAAAATACTTTTGCTTAATCTATGTCAGACATTGGAGAAAAGGATAAAAGAGTTTATTGCCTCTGCATGATATAATATTAAGTTTTTGGTTCTTAGTATAAAATGTAAGTTGAAAAGACAGTCAAAAGAATATTATTCTGTTAACTGCATACACATGGGAACAATTGTACAGTGGATTTCATTGTATGTACAGTATAAATCTTCATGAAAGTTTCTACATTTATTGACTTCACAGAAGGTGATCTTCCTCATTGAATACTAAAGAGAGGGGAGATCTCTAGATGATTCAAACCTTTAAAAATATTGTCATGTGACATGATCCTCTACTTGAGTGACCGAACAAACTCCACTCCCAAACTACTAGAATTAATAAACCACTTTAGCAAAGTGGCAGGATACAAAATCAATCTTCAGAAGTCAGTAGCCTTCTTGTACACCAACAATACACAAACAGAAGGCCAAATCAAGAAAATGATCCCATTCGCAATACCCCCAAAAGAATAAAATACTTAGGAATATACTTAACCAAAGAAGTAAAGGAATTATTCAATGAAAAGTATAAAAGCCTAATGAAAGAAATTAAAGAGGACACTAGGAAATGGAAAGACATCCCATGCTCATGGCTAGGGAGAATCAACATAGTGAAAATGGCTATACTGCCAAAACTGATACACAAATTCAATGCAATCCCCATCAAAATCCCAAAGACATTCTTTATGGAAATTGAAGATATAATCCAAAGATTCACATGGAACAAGAAAAGACCTAGAATAGCCAAAACAATTCTAGGCAAAAAGAGCAATGCTGGTGGTATTACAATACCAGACTTCAAACTCTACTATAGAGCCATAGTAACAAAAACTGCTTGGTACTGGCACAAAAACAGACCAGAAGATCAGTGGAACAGAATAGAAGACCCAGAAATAGAACCTCATACCTATAGGCAACTTGTATTTGACAAAGGAGCCAAACACAGTCTATTCAATTATTGGTGCTGGCAAAACTGGGCAGCCACATGCAGAAAACTAAAAATTGATGCTAGCCTTTCACCATGCACAAGCATTAACTCAAAGTGGATCAAAGACCTCAACATCAGACCGGAAACTGTGAAATTGCTACATGATAATGTAGGAGAGACACTGGAACTCATAGGCACAGGCAACAGATTCCTGTACAGAATCCCAGGGTCACAACAGATTGGAGAGAGACTCGATAAATGGGACTACCTAAAAAAAAAGTTTCTGTACAGATAAAAACATAGTTGCAAAAGTAGAGGGACAGCCAACCAACTGGGAAAAGGTATTCACCAACAATACATCTGACAAATGCTTAATATCCAGTATCTACAGGGAACTCAAGAAACTAATCCCCTGAAAACCCAATAAACCATTCACTAAATGGGCAAGGGAACTAAAGAGAGACCTATCAGAAGAAGAGATTAAAATGGCAGAAAAACATATGAGAAAATGTTCATCATGTAATCTATGGTCATAAAGGAAATGCAAATAAAAACAACCCTAAGATACCACCTTACCCCAACAAGAATGGCCAAGATTTTGAACTCAGACAATGACAGTTGCTGGCGGGGTTGTTGAGAAAAAGGAACCCTACTGCACTGCTGGTGGTATTGTAAATTAGTTCAGCCACTCTGGAAAGCAGTGTGGAGGTTCCTTAAAGAACTGAAAATAGACCTTCCCTATGATCCCGCCATACCACTTCTGGGCATCTATCCTGAACAGCATGACCCAGGATATTATAAAGACACCTGCTCAGCTATGTTCATCTCTGCACTATTCACAATATCCAGGCAATGGAAACAACCCAGGTGCCCTACTGCAGATGAATGGATACAGAAAATGTGGTATAGATACACAATGGAATTCTACATAGCCAACACACAAGATAAAATAATGGCATTCACAGGGAAGTGGATGAATACAGAGCGAATCATGCTGAGTGAGACAAGTCAAGACCTAAGGAGCAAAAGGCGCATGGTATCCTTAATATGCGGTTATTAAATCCAAAGTGTAGAAGAGCGAGGACTCAATAACTGCATACCCAAAGCAATGGACATGGTAATGGAACTATAAACATAACTATACAGACAAATGACTCTATAATCATAATGCTTTATTTCATAAATTGATATGTTTCCATGACATACAAACCGTTATCCTAATTTCGATTAAGTTCTAAATACTAAGTCCCTGAGAATGTAATTAGAGATTCCCTCCTTGAACAATTGTTTGTTAAACTTGTCATTTAAAATATGTTGTAAACATAAGCCATATAATTAATGATTGTTGTTCTTAAGGTACTATGTTATCTCTCACCACTTCTACTGTCCCTTGGTTATCTCATATTGTTACAGTATCTCACTTTGTTACCTGATATATCGGATATAATTGTACTTGGTTATCTGAAATTGGATAGGGAACGGGGGAAAACAAGATGAGGGGTGGGGGAGGGGGGGAAGGGAAATGGGGACCAAGACATGTGAAAGGGTATCAATGTATGGGAATTAATGCACCATTTATCTGGCAAATATCATGTAACCCTTCTATTAATTACAATAAAATATATTAAATAAATAAGAAAGAAAGAAAAAAATATCGTCATGATAATTTTATTCCTGTCTGGTAGATAGGTCCTAAATGACTAAGAAAAAGAGGGTAATCATTCTTCAATATATGTTACACAGACAATAAAACCATAATCGCATGAATATTTTCTTCCTTTAATAAGAAAATAATTCAGCTTCTTTAATATTGGGCATTAGACAGTTAAAATGTAATGATGTGAAAAGTATTTGAACCTAATCTTGATAAATGCCATTAACCAATTGATTTAATCTGCTAACATGTATCTGTAGGAATAGACTATACAAATGTAGAGATGTGAGGTAAGCAGCAGAGCACAATCCTCACAATCAGAAAACCCTGAGTTTAACCCCAGTACACCAAATGGAGAAGTTGATGGCACTCTCCCTGTTTTAATTGAACCTCAAAATAGTGACTTGGTCAGGGTAAATATAATTTTTATCTCATTATTTTCTATTAAAGATAAAAGTAGATCTGTCACAAAAATATTTTGTTACAACAAATGACCAACTTTGTGATATTGTCAATGTACTGTGTTCATTGAATATTTTCTTTTTCTCCTGTGTACGTGTGTATGTGGGCGTGTGTGTGTGTCTATACAAGTGAGTGGAGGTTCTTGATTTTGAGGTCAAATCCTCCTGCTCTTACTTGGCTTTCTCCCTCAAGGTTGACACTCTACCTTTTACACAGCTTTCTTTTTGGCTTTTGGGGTCAATTGGAGATAGGAGTCCCATGGACTTTCCTATCCAAGCTGTCTTTGACCCATGATCTACAGATCTCAGCCTACAGGGTAGCTAGAATTACATGCATGAGCCATAAAACCAAGATTTCTTTATTTTTAATATTGCTAGTATTAATAGAATCACTAAACACTATCTCTAAAGCATTACTATTTTACGTAAAGCAAATTGTCAATAATTATTTAACCAAATTTATATGCTAGTCTAGACACCATAGGCTGCTTATGACTCTGTTCGTGGATATGAGAGTGAAGAGAATAGTTTAGAAAAGTTCCTGATAGCCTAAAGCTCAGTTTATTTATTAAATGCTCTCTGTTTAAATAATATTTTCCGTATATTTTTATTGTAATAAATAGAAGTGTTATATTATATTCACCAGATAGAGAGTGCATCACTTCATATACCTTGATATCCTTTCTCATGACTTGGTCCCCATTTCCCTCCCCCCACTGCTGCCCCTCATCTTGTTTCCCCCCTTCCCTATCCGATTTCAAATAACCAAATACACATAAATACAATATATCAGATAACAAGGTGAAATACTATAACAATATGAGATAGCCATGGGACAGCAAAAGAGATGAGAGATAACATAGTACATTATATGGCTTTTGTTTCTATATCCTGGATGTCCTTTCATTTAGCATCATACTATATGTCCTTATATATCTAGGTTTTTTTCTATTGTAAATCTCTGCTAGGAGAGCCCAAGGTTTCTATTGATTATGACAAATGAGGGAAACCATTGAGCCTATGTTCCTTTGAGTCTGGCTTATTTCACTTAATATGATTTTTCCTAAGTCTTTCCATTTCCTTACAAATAGGGCAATGTAGTTCTTTCTGAAAGAAGGATAGAATTCCATTTTGTATAAATACCACATCTTTTTGATCCACTCATCAACTGAGGGACATCTGGGTTGGTTCCATATCTTTGCTATGGTAAATAGTGCTGCAATGAACATCGTTGTGCTAGTGGATTTAGTATGTCCTTGTTTCTGGATGATTGTGTAAATGCCAAGCAGTGGAATTGCTGGGTCATAGGGGAGTTCTATGTTTAGTCTTTTGAGGAACTGCCATACTGCTTTCCATAGTGGATGAAGGAGTTTGCATTCCCACCAACAGTGTAGTAGTGATCCCTCCTGTCCACATCCCCTCCAGCATTTGTTGTTATTAGATTTCTTAAACATGGCCATTCTAATTGGAGTGAGGTGGAATCTTAGAGTTGAAATTTGAATTTTGGATTGCCTCTTCTATTTCCTTAAAGAATGACTTGGGATATTGATGGGTATTGCATTGGATTTGCAGATAGCCCTTGGCAAGATTGCCATTTTCACAATGTTAATCCTTCCAATGCAGGAGCACGGGATTTTTTTTTGCCATTTCCTCAGTTCTGCTTATTTTCCTTTTTCAGGGTTTTAAAGTTTTCATGTGTATGTAATATTTTTGTTTTTTCTGAGTCTAATTGATCAATAAACAAAGACAATTTACTTTTCTCTTCCTACATGCCATGAGATTGTATATACATTGTATGCTCATAAACATTTCAAGTAAAATAATCATGCTTTGGAGCCAGGAGTCTGAACTAGTGGTAGAGAGCTTGCCTAGCATGCACGAAGACCTGGAACAGTGCTCAGGCTCCAAATTGAAGCCCCAGGACTAGCAAAAAAAAAATCATGCTTTGAACAAATATACCAACCGACACCAGACAGGACACAATATAGGAGTGCCTATGATAATCTATTCTGGTAACATTAGCTCTATCAATAAGCCAGGCACATTGGCATATATATATATATATATATATATATATATATATATGGATCGAACATGGTGGGACCTATAGGACTGAGGATTTGGATTTCACTCCATACATGAGCAAAAATTACTATACTCTTTTTGAAAAATTATTTTAAAAGGAACAAAAGGCTTAAGGTGTGGCTAAAGTGGCAGAGGTCCTGTGTAGAAAAGGGAAGGCACTGAGTTCAAACCATAATACTGCCAAAAAGTTACAGATAAAAATAGTTAACAAGATTCTACAGAGTACTGGTAGAGACTAATAGTCAAAATTTTACACATTTTGGTATTTCCTTTTGCTCACAAACAAGATAAGTACATACAAAAAAAGGACATAATGAATTATCTTTTGATGAAAGTTATGACAGGGAGAGCACTAGAGCTTAGGAGTAGGTTTAAATAATCCAGTAAGAAGCAAAATATTTCATGAGGACGCATTATGAATTTGAAGATGGATTCGTAGTACAGCAAGAAAAAAAATCCAAGAAAGAAAAAAAATTCTCTATGGGATTGGGAATGTGGCTTAGTGGTAGAGTGCTTGCTTCTCATGCACGAAGCCCTGGGTTTGATTCCTGATTGCCACATAAACAAAAAAGATGGAAGTGGCACTGTGGTTCAAGTGGTAGAGTGCTTGCCTTGAGCAAAAGAAGCTCAGAGAGAGTTCCCAAGCCCTGAGTTCAAGCCTCAGCGCTGGCAAATGAAACTACTCTTTATGGAAATTTTTGGGAAAAAATTATTTCAAGCAAAACAAGCCAGACCCAAAGAAACAGGCTTCATGATTTCCCTCATTTATTGTAACTAGAATGTGCCTCTAAATCTGTAAATAAACACACTGGATGGTAAAAGACAAATAATTACACTTGGACATGATAAACAGGACTTTAAACATGCACCTAGTGAGACTAAAGAGGATATTCTCCGGAGAGGATCACAAAGTCTCAGTAGATATGTGCATACAATCACATAAAATGATGCTTATTGAAATGAACTCCAAGAAATAGAAACAAGACAATTTTTTGTTATTTTGAGGGTTTTTGTTTTATTTTTTCCTGTGTTTTTTAAAATTATTATTATTCCTGTACCTTTTGCCTTGTATGCAAGTTTATCTGTTTGGGGAGGGGAAAGGAGAAAAATAGAAATGATGGTACAAACGGAAGCAATTCAACAGTGATATTCAGGAGACACTATGTTGCAACTGAACAATACAATTTGTGAAGGAGGAGGATGTGGAGGAAATAAACTGGCAGAAAAGAGGGAAGCCGTGACATTGTTAAAAAATAAATGTATTCATTACTGAACTTACCTTTATAATAATAATTCTTTAAAAATTACTCTCTATGGTTGGTATTGGTGGCTCACCCTTATAATTCTAGCAACTCAGGAGGCTCAGATCTGAGGACCATAATTGAAAGCTAGCCCTGGGAGGAAAGTCTATGAGACTTATCTACAATTAACTACCAGGAAAACTGGAAATGAAGCTGTGGCTCAAAGTGGTAGAAAGCTAGTCTTGTGCAGAAAGCTCAGGGAGAGCTCCAAGGTCCCATGTGCAAGCCCCACAACCAAGAGAAAAAAATAGTGATCTGTAGAATATTTAAACAATATCTGAAGGAAGTAGTAAATCACATAAACAAAAGATAGAATTAAAAAAATACAAAAAGAAAGGGTTACACAGTTTTTCCTACACTATATGCAAATATATCTTTCTTATGTTTTTGTCTCCATAACAAGTAATATTCCACAGACACATTTTTCATGATGCTAAACAACATCACAGAGTCTACAAGATGTATGAAATCTCTTTTGAAATTTTTCAAAAAGTACAAAAATATTGTGGTTTATCTCCCCAAGAGTCAGAGTTCAACTAGGAAAATAGAAGGGATGATTGGATTTGGATGACATGGGGGGGATTATGAAAGGTGTGACCTGTATGGAGATGCAAAAAAAAAAAACCGACTCATCAACTGACATGTTTTATTGAAACTTTGAAATTTGTTTGTACAATTACTTAAAAATATAAAAATATGAAAAATTTAGATAGTCTGGGTTTACATTCCAAATTTATTAAATTCAGATGAAAATTAAAGCATGATTAGGTGACAGTGTTGGAATTAAACAGGTCTTAGCTAAACTTCAAACACAAATTTATCAAAATGCTATGTTTAGTTTTATTGGCATTTGGGGAGCCATTCTTTGATTGAGATGGCTTTTCTAGAGAGCATTTCTGCCTCTATAATCCCTTAATTGACACCTCTAACCCACAAAGCATCAACTTGCTGAATATGTTCCTTGAAATGATAAACTTTGTAGAAGCTGCTTTAGGGTAACAACATCCATGGAGACAGAATAAATGAAACTAAAGTGAAGATGGATTTTAAATAACATCTTTTTGTAAATTGCCTCCTGAATGCAAGTGCAGAGATTCTTCATCCCTATCTACAGGTATACATGAATGGCTATGGTAGAAAATGTTTATTCACAGGCCTTCTGAGAAAATGAACGGTGAAAGGCCTATGCTCCTTGACTTAAGAGGAAAATTGTTTTCTTACACATGACATTTCTGATGAGACTTTAACTGACATAAACTTGTTAACATTGTTTGGTTTAACAATTAAGTGGTACTACCTGAATGAAAATCAAGCCATTTTTAAAGCAATTCTGTGAGGGAGGCTTCACTGTGACATTTCCCTTTGTATCTCTTTACCCCCTCCAACACTATATCCTATCAAACTTCGTCTTCTAAAAACCACCCCAACAGGTTCCATCATTCCATTTTCATTCACACTCTTATCCACACTCCCTCTCCTCACTGTGTCTTTCCCCCCAACAGAGGCTGCCTTACTTTTCTTTCATTTTTTTATTGTTCATTAATTGCACCAAGTAGATTCACCATGATATTGAAGAAATGCATATATTATATTTTGTTCATTATAACTCTATTTATTGCCAACTACTTTGTTTTAGAGAATTCAAACATTGATCTGGAAATATGACAGTGAAATCAATCATACTTTCCCTGTCTTGACTGACAAACTCAGTTGCTCAGAAACCATTCCTTATACTAGAAGGAAGAGCCACAGAATTCATTGTGTCAACATCTAAAATTAAAGCTTATTTCACAGTTTTGTTTCCTGATGAATAGGCTCCTGTAATTTCTTTTAGTTATTAGCTTACACTGGTTATGGGAGCAAGTAAAATTACATTGTTACGTTTCCAGACATATGCTTAACACATACTCCAATTGCACCTCCTTTATCCCTTCTAAAACAATTTCAGCAAGTCTCATTGTATTATTTTCATAGTTGCAAACTATCTGTTTTGACCATATTCATTTGCTATTGTCCACTTTGGCCCAACCTCTAAATATAATTTATTAATTGGCTGGAGATCACTATTTTATTACCTGCACTATTAAAATACTAATTGTGATACTTTGTAATTAATATTTATTAATCATTTAAAATGTAATATCTACTATAACACAATATGTAACACAACTAATGCATTATTATTTATTATTGTATTAATTTTTGGTGGACTGAGGTTTGAAGGCAAGTCCATTTGATTACTAAGCACATCTTCTACAACTTGAGCTATATTTCCATCTCCTCTTCATTATTTTCCTCCATGTTTCCAGAGGCTGATAAGTAAGCAGTTGTCTGAATGGAATAACAAGGAAGCTGCCAATGACAACCAAATTTCAAGTCCCAAATCATCTAAATTTCTGACCATACATTGCCTGATATAGCTATTTTTGAAGTTATCTGATTTTTAATTACAAAACCAAAGATTGTACAAGAAAACACTAGTAATTTAGACGTATCTCATTACTATGAAAGATGAATACTTTAGGTATAATTTAAGGTCATACATGTAGGTCACCTACATCAATGGGGATGAATCCTCATGAGTATCACAATGCATTGTTTGCCTATATGATTTCTGTTGTATTCTTATTTTTCTAGATATCATAGTCTTCTACCCTCCAGTCTATATTTTCTCAAGCTTCTTTTTGGTAGTTTCACTATAATGCTCCATTCATATCTGCACCTCTGAGACTGTGCTTCTTTCTCTGAAACACTTTCTTTACAAACCAAATTTCCCCACACAACCTTGCTACTATCTTGTGTCTATAATCATCATGAAAATGTGAGTTGCTAAGTAGCTATATCACAACATACTGACTCCAGTAATTAATATTCATATATATAACATTACATATTGTATACTCAGATAAATTTTGTTGTTCAGCATGTCCAAAACTTTCTTGTTTATAAACATACAGAATTTCTTCAGATCATTAGATTTTACTTGCTAAGGTAAATATTCTAGGCTAAACTAAATTGATATTTTTTGAGAAATAGCAGACTATTTACTGACAGCTATCGCCATTTGGTAATCCAACAAAGAGGATATAAGAATTTACAATAACTCTCCATATTTAGTAACATTTAGAATTTTCAATTACATTTTGGATGCTAGTAGTTATGCAGAGGCTGCTACTAACATTGTTTTAATGAATGGAAAATGTTGCTTAACACGTTTTATTGTACATTTTCATTTCCTCTTTGACAGTGTCTCCTTAAATTCTTCATACACTTCAAACTAGTTACCTTTTAATTGTTGAATATTGAATGTTTTGGAGGTTTGTCACTCTTTGTAGGTGTAAATGTTCTCTAATGCCTATAATTTGCCCAATTTCTACTACATGAATATTAGGGATACATTCAAATAAATGTATTATTAACAGTTATGCTTCAATACATAATGCGAGAATATGTGCTAGTCCTGTGGCTTGAACTCAGGACCTGGACACTGTCTTTGCACTTTTTCAAGTCTAGTGCTCTACCACTTGAGACACAGCACCACTTACACTAGGCAAAACTCCCATGCTATGCCACGCTCCCAGACCTAAAACACATTTTTAAAGAAGTCAAAGCTAGTGGAAAACACCTGAAATCCTAGCTACTCAGGATGCTGAGATCTAAGGATTATGGTTCAAAGCTGCCCAGGCAGGAAATTCTTACCTCCAGCTAACTACTAGAAAGCGAGAGTGGCACTGTGGCTCAAGTGGTAGAGTGCTAGTGTTGAGTAAATAAGCTCAGGCTCAGCACCCAGGTTCTGAGTTCAAGGCCCACGACCAGTGGTAAAAATTAAAGTGAAGGTGAGGGAAATTATGTTTAATATATAGCAAAATATACACTATTTCTACGGCACTTCCCTCCTTACTTATACAGCATGATTTCTATTGCTATCATTTTGTTGTACTTGAAGATCTTCCATTAATTCCAGTAGCATTTTAATGCACTTTTGTGGGTATAATTCTATTACATTTCATTCAGTAGAGAGTTTCATTAACTTTATTCCTATGGTTAATTTTCCTTGCATATAACATTTTGAGTCAAATATTGTTTTATTCATTACTTTAAAAGTATTTTGGGGGCTGGGAGATTGGCCTAGTGGTAGAGTGCTTGCCTAGTAGGCATGAACCCCTGGGTTTAATTTCTCAGTAACACATAAACAGAAAAAGCCAGAGGTGGTACTGTGGCTCAAGTAGTAGAGCCCTACTCTTGAGGAAAAGCCCAAGGATGTGCTCAGGCCTGAGTTCAAACCCCAAGACTGCAAAAAAAGAAAAGTATTTTCAAATTCAATGCAATACCCATCAATATAGCAATGTCATTCTTTAAGAAAATAGGAGAAGCAATTCAAAATTTCATATGGAATAATAAAAGACCCTGTATAGCATGAAACAAAAACCTTAGCAGAAAGAACAGTGCTGGAGGAATATCAATACCAAACGTTAGACTCTATTACAGAGCTATCGTAACCCAAAACAGCTCTGTACTGGCACAAGAATAGGCCTGTGCACCAATGGAATAGAACTGAAGACCCATGGCCACCTAATCTTTGATAAGGGAGCCAAAAAAAAATAGAATGGAAGTAAGACAGCCTCTTGAATAAAGGGGTGCTAGCAGAATTGGTTAAGCACTGAAAGAAAACTGATGTTGGATCATTATTTGTCACCCTGCACCAGGATTAATTCCAAATGGAACAAAGACCTCAATGTAAAAGCAGATACAATGAAAACTTTACAAGAATGAATAGAAAATACACTAGGTCTCCTTGGCACAGGACAACAATTTCTTAATGAAAACCCAGAAACACAACAAATGAAAGAAAGTTTGGACACATGGGACTGCATGAAACTGCAGAGCTTCTATATGGCAAAGGACATAAGTAGCAAGTTAAATAGAAAGCTCACACCGTGGGAGAAGATCTTCACTAACCATACAACAAAGGCCTCATATATAAAATATATCAACAGCTAAAAAAATTGAATCCCTCCTAAACTAATCTCCAAAGAAACAACCATCCCATTAAAAGATGGGCCAAAGATTTCAGGAGAGACTTCTCTGAAGAGGAAATAAGAATGGCCTATAGGGGCCAGGAGTTTAGCCTAGTGGTAGAGTGCTTGCCTAGCATGCATGAAGACCTACCACATACATAGAAAAAAGCCAGAAATGGTGCTGTAGCTCAAGTGGCAAAGCTCTACCCTTGAGAAAGCCTAAGGACAGCGCCCAGGCCCTGAGTTCAAGGCCCAGGACTGACAAGAAAGAAAAAAAGAAAGAAAGGAAGAAAGAAAGAAAGAAAGAAAGAAAGAAAGAAAGAAAGAAAGAAAGAAAGAAAGAAAATGAATGGCCTGTAGACACATGAAGAAATGTTCAATATCTCTGGACATAAAAGAATTGCAAATCATAACAACTTTGAGATTCCACCTTACTCCAGTTAGAATGGCCATAATCAAGAAATCTAATAACTACACATGCTGGCAGGGATGTGGCCAGGGGGATCCCTACTACACTGCTGGTGGGAGATTAAACTCTTTCAACCACTATGGAAAGCACTATGGCAGTTCCTCAAAAGACTAAACATAGAGCTCCCCGATGACTCAACAATTCCTTTCCTTGGCATTTATCCAAATGTTCAGAAACAAGGATATACTAAAGCCACTATCATAATGATGTTCATTGCAGCATTATTAACCATAGCAAAGATATGGAACCAACCCAGATGCCCCTCAGTAGATCACTGGATAACCAAGATATGGCACTTATACACAATGGAATTCTATGTTGCCATCAAAAAGAATGACATGGCCCCATTTGTAAGAAAATGGAAAGGCTTGGGAAAAAATCATATTAAGTGAAGTAAGCCAGACCCAAAGGAACATAGACTCAGTGATTTCCCTCATTTGTAATAATTAGTACAAACCTTGGACTCTCCTTGCAGAGGATCACAATAGCTCAAAACCTAGGAACAGAAGAAGGTCATACAGGACTAAATGAAAGGATCTCTAGGATATAGAAACACGAGCTTTATCTTGTGTCATTGATGTTCTTAATGTACTATGTTATTTTTCTTCTCTTTTTTTTGCCCTTTGGTTAATCTCATATTGTTACTGTATCTGGCTTTGTTACCTGGTATATTGTATATATTTGTTTATTTGAAATAGGAAAGGGAAGGGGGAACACAAGAGGAGGGGAGAGGGGAGGGAAATGGGAACAAAAACATGAGAAGGGGAATTAATGTGTGAGAAATAATGCACCTACTACCTGACGAATGTTACTGTAACCCCTGTACACATTACCCTGACAATAAAAAATAAATGAAAAAATAAAACTGACAAAAATATTTTGTCTTATGACCTTCCGTTTATGTGAAATAATCTTATGATATTCATATAATCATTATATTATATGTAATATAATGCTTCATCTGAATCATCTTAAATAAATTTTATTTTATATGTTTATGGTCATCTGATTATGTACCTGTGCTGCAAATTTTGGAGAGAGGAACTGATTTTCTTTAGGATTCATGTGACTTCTTTTATCTAAGGTTTAATTTAACTCATTTTCTTTATTCTGTTTTTAGGTAAAGTTGGAGTTCCTTTTTTTCTTGGATTCTCCCAATTGTTCCTGTCCCTTTAGACAGGAGAAAAACAAATAGGAGATTAGGAATTGAAAGGGAAAGGTTTCATTTTAGTCAGATCAGGGTTTACAATGGTCGCTGAAACACTCTCAGCTACATTGAAAGAAAAAGAGCACTTTTGAGGAATAGACAACATCTAATTTCTGTGGGAAAAAAAACCTAAATCACTTACAATTATTATTCGAAAATGAAAAATTAATTGTAAATAACTAGAAGTCAATTAAAGCAGAGTTCTGCCGGGTAATGCAAATCTTTTATAGTTTTGTTTCAGCTAACTGCCTCATTAATGATTTATAGATGTGTATACAGCTGTGGGGACCAAAGCATTATCTAATGCACTCAGAGAATAATTACATATGAAAAGAACTATGAAGCTCAAGGGAAAATTTATGAAATTACTTATTGCCCTGACTGCAACCATATTAAAATGCAGAGCATTTAGAAATAGACTGTGATATTTTACCATGTTCTACTCCTAATGTTGCCAATTTTTTAGAGAAATTGGGATTTTTTATCGATTAAAATGTTTACATACTTCTTTAATGCACAAATGTAGAAACATCAAGGCTTATCAGAGAAAGTAAGCAATTTATTATTTAGAAGACCGATTCATAAACCATTTCTTATTATGAACCTGTTATATGCAAAGAACAAAACTTTATGATAAAAAGTTATAAGTTCAAAGCAAAATGATCATGATGATGATGATGATGATGATGATGATGTTGACATACTGGAATACACATTAACCTTAAGATGAAAATTTTAGAACATCAGTTTTAACAAGTGCATAGTTAGCTTCATAAAATTACTGCTATAATCAATATTTTTTTAATTCTAGGTTTTTTTCAGCCCTCATTTTATATAATTTGTTCTAATTCCTCATCCATTACTTCTTTACAAGAATAATTTCTGAATTTTAACTGCCCAATTGGTATTACGCATCATTAATTATTTCAGGAATCTTGGTTCTAGCATTTTATGTATATAAATACAAATTTGAGCAATTAGATATTTACTGCTTAATTTAAATATATAAACTTTATATTTACAGACTTTTGTCTTCTACTTGCTCCAATGAAAGTATTATGTCAGCTGCTTTTGAGTTTTCTAGGTATACATGAACAAAATGGTAATTGATAAAAAAAACTGTGAGAAAAATTGAAGCATCACAAAATATTGGTTGTTAATATGCAGGATATCCTATAGATTCATGACAGAAAAATATAACTGCCAACAGGCCTAAGAGTCATGTCAAATACAACTAGGTCCTAGTGTTTCCTGTCAGAACTTCACTGCACCAAACTTTAACAGACACTAAAGGAACACATACCTATTATACAATATTATCTCAACAAAGTAAAAGGGAAAATGTACACAACTGCCTGGGAATATAAGAGTACCTAAACTCATTTTGTAGATTATAAAATTAAAAGTATGATTTGTATTGTTCCATTTGGGATAAACTTTTTTCTAAACATTGTGCCTAAAACCACATCAATGTGCGTTTTGTTTTTTCACAGTAAAATCATGGCTTTTATTAAAATAAAATATATGTTTAGAAAAGATAGAGGCTGAACAAGATGACCATTATATCTCTTTTGTCTATAATTTTTGTTTAGTTGGTAGATATTTTCCATTTTTTCACATTAATGCCATATTAGTTTACATCAAAAGATCTAAAAGTGATATTTCATGAAGAAATTTTAATACTTGCATATTAGTAATACAGTGGATAAGACCAAAATGAAATAATAATGAACAATAGATATAAATGCTTTCAAGGAAAACATTAAGAAATTGTTTGGCCTTTGGCTTTAAATATGACTTACAACATTATTTGCACATATAATATACGATCACTTGGAAAATTTCATATAAATTTGTTGATCAGCATTTCCACTATGAGTGCTAAATTATTTTATTTTCTCAGCTTTTGCACCTTTATGACATAACACTTCTAAAAGTACTTTTGACATTGAAGCTTTCTTAAAAATCACTCGGTCAGGGAGAAAGTGTTGTTTATTTCCAAATAAGTCTAATCTTGAAACATATAAAAGCCAATTTTCCGATTATTTGAGTTTAAAGGGAAGGAAAAATGGATTTAACATTGTATTTTTCCACTTCATAAAAGACAGCTAAAAAGAAAGATAATATGACAAAACAACCTACTAAAGGTAAAAATGACAAGGCCTATTCAACCTATACCCTTTAGAAGCATCTGTGTATTATACAACATCCTCACAATTTAGGTAATGTTACCAAGTGTGAGCAAGCAAACTATGTTGAATGCTATTAGGTTGATGGCATATGGGAAAGATAATCCAAATATTGGAGAAATATATGTAGAAAATAGGCAGTTAATAAAAATTGGGACTCAATTTTTCTGACAGAGCTTCTACCTCAGAGAGCCTGAATACCCATCAAGAGTAATTCCATAAGGATACCATCACCAAAGAGAATTCCTGTTAGAGCAATGCCTAATACAGCACGAGATTGCAGACACCACAGCATCCCCAACAGACAATTCTTAGACTAGCCATGGGATCAAGGCTGACCTTAAAACTCAGGACTCATATTGGTATAGTATCTCACTTTGTTATCTGATATATTGAACTTATTTGTATTTGGATATTTGAAATTTGATAGGGAAGGGGGGAAAACCAAGACGGGTGTGGGGTGTGGGGGGGGAGGTAAACGGGTACCAAGACATGTGAAAGGGTATCAATGTATGTGAATTAATGCACTTTCTATCTGGCAAATATCATCTAACCCTTTTACTAATTACAATAAAAATATGTTCAAAAAAAAAAAACTCAGGACTCTAAAGCTAGCAGCATACAATACCAGCCTGGGAGAACTACAGGATCCCAATATATGAAAGTTATAGTAAAAGTTACACAAAGTTAAATCATGAGAGTAGGGCTCTTTGTGATCCTGAGGAGGGTCCAACTCCTATCCCACTGTATTCAAAAGATGGGAGTTGTAGCTTGGAGCAAAAAAAAATACCAGATTATTTTCAAGCCTGATTATTTAGTTTTGATTCCATGTTGAGTTTGGAACTTATTTGGGACTGACTTGTTGCTTTTATTCTTTGTTCTTCTTTCTTTAATCATGTGCCAGTATAATTTCAAATAACTCAATTTTTTATTCTTCTAGCTTGCTATTCAAACCATTTATTATATTTTCCATTTAACATACTATACTAATCAATATCAATATTTGTTTGTTGTTTTAAATCACTTGTTGAAATTCCCTGAACATTTTCATGATACTTATTTTTGTTCTTTCTCTTTTTACCAGTCCTGGGGATTGAACTCAGGGCCTGTGTACTGTCCCTGAGCTTTCACAAGGCTTATGCTCCAGTCCTTGAGCCACAGAACCACGTTCAGCTTTTTCTGTGTAGGTGGGACCGAGGAGTCGAACCCAGGGCTTTGTGCATACTAGGCAAGCACTATACTAGTAGACCACACTCCAGGCCCTAGAAATCATTTCTAATAGAATGAATTTGGATATTTTTCTCACAGATATGGTAAATGTTCAAGGATCCTTGCTTGAGGAAATACAATTTGCCCTGATTTGAACAGTACATAAGGTATATATACAAAAACATCACATACATATGTACAATTTCAGGCATCAACTTAAAAATGCATAAAACCTTTCATGTTTTAAATTGCATTATCAAGATAGTATAATGATATCCCACAGAATGGGAGAATAAATTTTCAAATAAAAAATCAAATAAGTTTTATGTTCATAATATTAATTTTTTAAAAATAGCACTCATAGGATTCAAATTCAAGGCCTTATACTTGTTAGGCAGGAACTCTAGCATTCGACTCATTCTTCTATTTTTTGATGGGTATTTTAATTTTTTTTTTGCCAATCCTGGGCTTGAGCTCAGGGCCTGAGCACTGTCCTTGAACTTTTTCAGGACTAGAGCTCAGCATCACTTCCGGCCTTTTTCTATATATTTGATACTGAGGAATCAAACCCAGGTCTTTAGGCATGCTAGGCAAGCACTCTACCACTAGGCCAAACTCCAGGCCCCTTTTGATGCGTATTTTTGAAAGAGCTAGCCTTTAGCCTGACTGGCCTACATCATGGAACTATGCTTCCCACTACGATGGCATTTATCATCTAAGTTTGGCCCGGGTCTATGATCCTCCCAATCTTTTCCTTTTATGCAGCAAATATTACAGGCAAAAGCCACTAAACTCAGTTTATAAACAAGTGGCACGTGTCAATAAAAATATAAATACCATAATCAACATTGAGAAAACACAAGTAGACAGTTCTCACCAAAAGTCCAATAAGCATATATTATCCACCTAATTGTCTATTAACACAATTCAAATAAAATCCAGAGAATGATATCAAGTCACAAACCATAGTACAGCTATAATAATCTAGTTCTTTCCAAGTATCTCCAAATCACCTTCCTTTTACTTATTTGTTTATGTATTTTGGGGGGGGGCAGGGGAAAACCAGGTCCTGGGATTTGAACTCAGGATCTAGGAGTTATCCCTTGGAATTTTTGCTCAAGGCTAGTGTTTTACCACTTGGTGCTTAATTACATATAAAGAGTTTCATGGATTTATCAGTTTGGGCTGACTGTGAACCATGATCCTTACATCTCAGTCTCTTTTGTAGCTAGGATCACATGTGTTAACCAACATCACTTAATGCCCTATTATTTTCACAAACACAGTTGAAGCTACAGAAAATTTAGATCATTGGGCAGGAAATTTGGCCTAGTAGTAGAGTGCTTGCCTAGCATTCATGAAGGTTTGGATTTGATTCCTCTGTACCACATACATAGAAAAAGCCACAAGTTGTACTGTGGCTCAGATGGTAGAGCTCTAACCTTGAGGAAGCTCAAGGACAATGCTCCTCCTCTTAGTTCAAGCCCCAGGACTGGCAAAAAAAAATAAAAGAGAGAAAAATAAAATTCAGATCACAAGTAAGTATAGCTAGAGCCTTATGCCATTGATCATATTTACCAATAGAATATAACTATGCATGTTATTGTTGTCTATGCATGTTATTGTTGTCTTTTAGTCCTGTAAGATTATGGCTAAAACTACTATTTTTAATAGTTTTAGGTGCAATTTTTAAGTATCATTACTTTAGGCTATATTGTTAGGCTATATTACCTTGCCTTCCTTTGAATATTTTGTTGCAATTACAGATTAGCCATTTTAGTCAGTTTGGGATGCAAACTTTCAGAATTGGTCCTATGGTTAAAGAAGAACAAAGGAAAGGAAGGAATAAAAGGACTAAAACAAAGCCAACTGAAAATTGCTGCTTGAAATTAGCCATGACAGGAACATCCATGAGACTCCTATTTCCAAAAGCTGAAAGTGGAGCTGTGTCCCAAGCAGTAGAGTGCTAGCCTTCAGCAAAAAGAAACAAAATTCAGGACTGCGCCTAGGCCCTGAGTTCAAGGTCCAGGATGGGCAAAAAAAAAAAGAAACAGAATATACCCCAAATTCCTGTATTCTGGTGACTCACTGAACATCACCTACACAAATTTAATGAAAATATTTTTTTACCTAACTTCTTTAAAAGAACTAACAAACTTCAGAAACAGTTATTAATCCTATGGCAGGTAGTTAATTAGCCCAAATACTAAATGGGATTGACAATAAGTACTTCAAGCAAAATTTCTTTTGGGGATGCTTACCTGCAGAGAAACAAAAATCCAGCAATTATTTCCCTGTTAGCTATTATTATAACATAACCTTGTGTTGCTGGATGAGTGTGCACAGATTCTTAGCAAAGCTCTTCACTCCCATCAGGATTTACTGAGAGCTGCTGGGAATGTGTTTAAGAAAAGGGTTTTAAGTTAAAACTCTCCAAAGTATTTTCCCAATTTGCATGGAAAGATTAAACAAAAGGAAGAGATTTTTGAGTAATAGAGTTGGGAGTTAAGATCAGAACACAGAAGACTGTACATGTCTACATAGATTGTAAAATGGTACATATGCAAGACAGATAAGTTTATAGGACAGTATTTTCACACTTGTTTCTTGGTAACAGTATTGGATGGAAAGAAGAAAAATATATACTTCTATTGGTCCTTATCCCTGATGGTCGGGTGAATAGAATACAATTTTAATATTATGTATTTCATGTATGCCTTTAACAACTATTTTCTTTATCAGGTTAAGAAAATTCACTTCTCTGAAATGCATTAAAATTTTTTGTTTATAAAAATGTTTCAGTCTTTGTCAAATAATTTTTGTGACACGGTCATGTGTCGGGGTCCTTCATCCCCGGTTCCTCTCGACTAGTAGGAGGGATGGGGAAAAACACGCCCTGACCAGGACCAGCCACAAGAGGAGAGGGCCCACTGTCCTCCTGCACTCAGCCTTCCTTCCTGGAAGCACGAACAGAGAAGCCAAGCAGCTTCATCAAGGCATGAAAATCTCTCACTCCAAAAACGGCCCCCTCCGCTGAGAAAGTTCCTCCAGCTAATATACCCTCACTCTAGGTCCCAGTAGAGAGTGATAAACAATAACACAATTGTAACCAATGGTAATCAAGTCTTGGGTCCTGCCTCTTGCGCCTTGCCTTGTTTCACCATTACTCAGCCCCCAACAGTCATGTAGGTTTGTTCCTTAAATCTATCAGCTGAAATGTGTTATGTAGTACTGACTGACTTTCATATGTTGAACCAAACTTCTGTCATTGCAACAATTCTCAACTGGTCACACTGTCTTCCTATCTATCTCTGTTAGATGTTCTATTAATATTTTATTGAGAATATTTGTATTCATAATACAATAATATATATTTTGATTTTTCTTATGACATTTTTGTTTCATTTTATGATACAGAAAAATTGGCTTCATGGAATTAAATAAAAAGATTTTTCCATCTTTGCTGTTGGCTGGAAGTTATGTAGGGAGTATTAGTATTAATGCTTCTTTAAATGTCACAATTTATCAATGAAGCTCTTTAAGGATGTGTTTTCATTTTATGAAATCCAAATATTTTAAATTTCAATTTGTTTACTTCTTAGAGATACATTTGAATTTCTACTTCCCTATAGTCCTGTTTATAAAAACATGTCATTGAAAAAGCATTCTACCCACTTGATTCATTAATTGGCCTGCTATTTGTTCATAATATTCTTTTATAATTCTCTTTTGTTTAAGTCTTTAAGTCATGTGTTTCTTTGGTACTGATTTTATTTTATTTATTTTTTTTATTTTATTTTTTTATTGTAATTAGTAAAAGGGTTACATGATATTTGCCAGATAGAAGGTGCATTAATTCACATACATTGATACCCTTTCACATGTCTTGGTACCAGTTTCCCTCCCCCCCCACACCCCCCACCCGTCTTGGTTTTCCCCCCTTCCCTATCAAATTTCAAATATCCAAATACAAATAAGTTCAATATATCAGATAACAAAGTGAGATACTATACTAATATGAGATAACCATGGGACAGCAAAGGAGATGAGAGACAACATAGTACATTAAGGACAACAATCATTCATTATATGGCTTTTGTTTCACTATCCTGGAGGTCCTTTCAATTAGCTTCACATTATATGTCCTTATGTATCAAGATTTTGCTCTATTGCAAATCTCTGCTAGTAGAGCCCAAGGTTTCTACTGATTATGACGAATGAGGGAAACCATTGAGCCTAAGTTCCTTTGAGTCTGGCTTACTTCACTTAATATGATTTTTTCTAAGTCTTTCCATTTCCTAACAAATGGGGCGATGTCATTCTTTCTGACAGCAGCATAGAATTCCATTGTGTACAAATACCACAACTTGTTGATCCACTCATCAACTGAGGGACATCTAGGTTGGTTCCATATCTTTGCTATGGTGAATAGTGCTGCAATGAACATTGTTGTGCTAGTGGGTTTAGTATGTAATTGTTTCTGGGTGGTTGGGTAAATGCCAAGTAGTGGAATTGCTGGGTCATAGGGGAGTTTTATGTTTAGCCTTTTGAGGCACTGCCACACTGCTTTCCATAGTGGTTGAATGAGTTTGCACTCCCACCAACAGTGTAGTAGTGATCCCTCCTGGCCACATCCCCTCCAGCATCTGTTGTCATTCGTTTTCCTGATCCTGGCCATTCTACCTGGAGTGAGGTGGAATCTTAGACTTGTTTTGATTTGCATTTCTTTTATGACCAGAGATGTTGAGCATTTCTTCATGTGTCTATAGGCCATTTTTGTTTCTTCTTCAGAGAAGACTCTAAGTCTTTGGCCCATTTTTTAATGGGATGGTTGTTATTTTGGAGGTTAGTTTTGGAGTGATTCAATTTTTTGAGTTGTTGATATATTTTAAATATGAGGCCTTTGTCCATTGTTTGGTTGGTGAAGATCTTCTCCCACTCTGTAGGCTTCCTGATTAGTTTAGTTGCTATGTCCTTTGCCATGCAAAAGCTCTGCAGTTTAATGCAGTCCCACTTATCCAGCCTTTCTCTGATTTGTTGTGATTTTTGGTCCTTATTAAGAAAGTTTCGACCCGTGCCAAGGAGGCCTAGTGTATCTCCTATTCCTTCCTGTAGAGTTTTCAGTGTGTCAGCTTTTACCTCCAGGTCTTTGATCCATTTGGAGTTAATTCTAGTGCAAGGTGACAAAGAAGGATCCAGCTTTAGTTTTCTGCAGGTGCTTAACCAGTTCTGCCAGCACAACTTGTTGAAGAGGCTGTCTTTCTTCCATTCTATTTTTTTGGCTCCCTTGTCAAAGATTAGGTGGCCATAGGTCTGTGGTTTAATATCTGGGTCCTCAGTTCTATTCCATTGGTCTTCAGGCCTGTTCCTGTGCCAGTACCAAGCTGTTTTGAGAATTATAGCTCTGTAATAGAGTCTAAAGTTTGGAATTGTATTTTTACTATACAGGGTCTTTTATTATTCCATATGAAATTTTGGATTGCCTCTTCTATTTCTTTAAAGAATGACATTGGTATGTTGATGGGTATTGCATTGAATTTGTAGATAGCTCTTGGCAAGATTGTCATTTTCACAATGTTGATTCTTCCAATCCAGGAGCATGGGAGGTTTTTCCATTTCCTTAGTTCTGCTTTAATTTCCTTTTTTAGGGTTTTAAAGTTTTCGTCAAAAAGGTCCTTTACATTCTTAGTTAAGCTAATTCGTAGGTACTTTATTTTCTTTGAGGCTATTGTGAAAGGAGTTTCTTTCCTGATTATTGCCTCGTTCCTCTCACTGTTGGCATAAAGGAAGGCAGTTGATTTTTGAAGGTTGATTTTATAGCCTGCTACTCTTCCAAAGCTTTGGATCAGCTGAAGGAGCTTGGGAGTAGAGTCTATAGGATTCTTTAAATACAGAATCATGTCATCTGCAAAGAGGGATAGTTTTATTTCCTCTTTCCCTACTTGGATCCCCTTTATGCTTGCTTCTTGCCTTATTGTGAAAAACATCTTATGACCAGAAGAAGGACACGTAAGCCTTTCTCTAGCCAAAAAGGAAAATTCCACTACTGCCCAGAATAAACCCCCAGCCTTATTTGAATTAACCAATCCCTACACTGTAACCATGCTTCTGCTTCTGTAACCACGCTTCAGCTACCCATAAATACTCCCCTCTCCCCAGCCTCGGCGCGCAAGTCTTCTAGGAGACTTTGTTGCCCCGGGCGCCCGTGTACCCAAATAAACCTCTTGCTGTTTGCATCCGACTGCGTGGTCTCGTTGTTCCTTGGGAAGTGTCTCCATCTGTAGACATCCCGCTGAGTCGGGGGTCTTACAAGTGGGGGCTCGTCCGGGATAGGAGACCCCCACCCAGGGACCACCGACCCACCTCCGGGAGGTAAGCTGGCCAGCAAACTTTTGTTGTTTTCTGTGTGTCTTGTCTTATGTTAAGAGTATTTCTGGAATCTGTGACTCGGCCGTGTCAATCTGTATTCTGGTGGACCCGTGGAGGAGCTGACGAGCTCGTACTCCCGACCGCAGCCCTGGGAGACATCCCTGAGGCATCTGGGGTCAGATTTCTGACCCGTCCGGTTTCTCTTTTTGGGGCTTCGCCTCAGTCTGAGGACTCTTCAGTCCAGCTGATAAGGGAAACGTCTGGGTTTCTTCCAAACACAAGTTGACTTTCGGTTTTGGAACGAAGCCGCATTGTGAAGTATTTTGTCTGTTGTGTATTTTTGTTTCTTGTCTTAATTGTGACGGGACTGAAACTGACTACTAACATGGGACAGACTGTGACAACCCCTTTAAGTTTAATTTTACAGCATTGGAAGGATGTGTGGACCGTAGCCAGCAATCTGTCAGTGAAAGTCCACAAAAACAGATGGATGACTTTCTGTTCTTCTGAGTGGCCATCCTGACCAGGTCCCCTATATTGTTACCTGGGAGGGCTTAGTTTCTGACCCTCTCCCTTGGGTAAAGCCTTTTCTTACCGGACTCACTTCTGCTGTAACCCCTTCTGCACCTATCCTATCCTCTCCCCCTCACCCTTCCCCAGCACCTCCTCCTCCTCCTCCTATTTCACAGTCCTCTCTATACCCAACCCTCATTCCTGAAGAACAAAAGAAACCTGAGAAACAGCCTAAGGTCCTACCCCCAGATGAGGGAATTTTAATGGATCTCATGACAGAGGAACCTCCTCCCTACCAAGGGCAGGGACCTCCTCCTCGGGAAGTAGAAGAGGAACTCCCGCAAGTTCCCCCACCCAGGGACCCTATCCATTCCCCAGTGGCAGGAAGATTGAGGGGGCGCCGCAACCTCCAGACCGATCAGGTGTCCTCGTCTTCCCAGGCATTCCCCTTGAGGGTGGGCTCCAATAATCAGTTGCAGTACTGGCCTTTTTCTGCCTCAGATTTGTACAATTGGAAAAATAACAACCCCCCCTTCAGTCAGGATCCCTCCAGACTGACCTCACTGATTGAGTCCATTCTAGTGACCCACCAACCCACCTGGGACGATTGCCAACAGTTATTGCAGGCGTTGCTGACATCGGAAGAGAGACAATGCGTGTTCCTGGAAGCCCGGAAAAATGTACCGGGTGACAATGGGCGCCCCACCCAGTTGCCCAATGAGATAAACGCTGCTTTTCCTCTAGAGCGTCCTAATTGGGAATTTACTACTCCTGAAGGTAGGAACCATCTAATTCTTTATCGCCGGTTGCTTATCGCGGGTCTCCATGGGGCCTCCAGGCGCCCCACCAATTTGGCTCAGGTTAAGCAAGTGACTCAGAAAAGTGAGGAGTCTCCTGCAGCCTTTCTAGAGCGTTTGAAGGGGCATATCGAGTGTACACTCCATATGACCCTGAGGACCTTGGACAGGCTACTAATGTTGCCATGTCTTTCATATGGCAGTCTGCACCAGACATTAGAAAGAAACTGGAGAGACATGATAACTTGCAAAACCTGTCCCTCCAAGAACTCCTCAGGGAGGCGGAGCATATTTACAACAAGCAGGAGACTCAGGAAGAAAGAGATGAGCGACTAAGAAAGGAGGCGGAGGAAAGAGAAAGTGCTAGGGATCGAAAAAGAAGTAAGGAGATGAGTAAGTTACTGGCCACAGTAGTGACAGGACAGCGACAGGATAGACAGGGAGGAGACAGACGGGGCCCCCGCGGAGTTGAGAAAGACCAATGTGCCTATTGCAAGGAAAAAGGGCATTGGGCTCGTGACTGCCCGAAGAAATCTAAGGGAATTCGGAAGCCTAAACCTCAGGCCTTCCTCCTAACCCTGGACGATTAGGGGGGTCTAGGCCAGGAGCCCCCCCCCTGAGCCTAGGATAACATTGACTGTAGGGGGGCAGCCGGTCACCTTTTTAGTAGACAATGGAGCCCAGCATTCCGTGTTGACTCGTTCTCCTGGCCCGTTGAGTGGAAGATCTGCGTGGGTGCAAGGAGCCACTGGAGGGAAAAGGTACTGGTGGACAACTGACCGGAAAATACAATTGGCAACGGGTAAGGTGACCCACTCCTTTTTGCATGTTCCTGATTGCCCATACCCCCTCTTGGGAAGAGATCTATTAACAAAATTAAAAGCTCAAATTCATTTTGAGGGAAATGGGGCCAGCATAACAGGCCCCCAAGGACAGCCCTTATGTGTACTCACCCTCAATGCTGAAGATGAATATAGAATATATGAAAAAGAAGTAATCGGGGAAACTCCACCCGCCTCTTGGCTACAAGCTTTTCCCCAAGCATGGGCGGAAATGGGGGGAATGGGACTGGCTAAACATCAAGCGCCCCTTGTCGTTATGCTGAAAGCTGGCGCTACTCCCGTTTCCATAAAGCAATATCCAATGTCACAAGAAGCCAAGGTAGGAATAAGGCCCCACATCCAGAGACTGTTAGATCAAGGGATACTGGTGCCTTGCCAATCCCCATGGAATACTCCCCTACTGCCTGTGAAGAAGCCTGGGACTAATGATTACCGACCAGTGCAGGATCTAAGGGAAGTTAACAAAAGAGTAGAAGACATTCACCCCACAGTACCAAATCCATATAACTTACTGAGTGGCTTGCCTCCAACGCACAATTGGTATACTGTGCTAGACTTAAAGGATGCATTCTTTTGTCTGAAGCTGCATCCCAATAGCCAGCCTCTCTTTGCCTTTGAATGGAAGGACCCCGAGCTGGGAATCTCGGGGCAACTAACTTGGACTAGATTACCCCAGTGATTTAAAAACAGCCCTACCCTGTTTGATGAGGCGCTACACCGGGACTTGGCCAGCTTTCGGGTGCAGAACCCTGATTTAATACTCCTCCAGTATGTGGATGACCTCCTACTAGCAGCAAGGACTGAGCAGGATTGTGAGTCTGGAACCAAGAGACTTTTACAGACCCTGGGGGACCTGGGATACAGAGCCTCCGCTAAGAAGGCTCAACTCTGTTCAAGGCAAGTAACTTACCTTGGGTACTTGGTAAAGGATGGGCAGAGGTGGCTAACAGAGGCACGGAAGCAGGCTATTATGAATATTCCTGCCCCGAAAGGACCCAAGCAATTGAGAGAATTCCTAGGCACGGCTGGGTTTTGCCGGCTGTGGATTCCGGGATTTGCAGAAATGGCTGCGCCCCTATACCCACTTACTAAAACTGGAACCCTCTATGTGTGGGAGCAGGAACAGCAGTTGGCATTTGACCAGATAAAAGAAGCCCTGCTACGGGCCCCAGCTTTAGGCCTGCCTGATCTAACCAAACCCTTTGAATTATTTGTGGATGAAAAGCAAGGATATGCCAAGGGAGTTTTGACTCAGAAGTTAGGCCCATGGAGACGCCCAGTGGCCTACCTCTCTAAGAAATTAGATCCAGTGGCCTCCGGCTGGCCACCCTGCCTCCGGATGGTGGCAGCTATTGCCATTCTCATTAAAGACTCTGGCAAATTGACCATGGGGCAGCCAACAACAATACTGGCCCCACACGCCGTGGAGGCCCTGGTAAAACAGCCCCCTGATCGGTGGCTTTCCAATGCCCGAATGACCCACTACCAGGCCATGCTCCTAGATAAGGAACGGATCCGATTCGGCCCAGTGACCACCCTCAATCCAGCCACCTTACTGCCCCAGCCCGGGGAAGGAGACTTTCATGATTGCTCACAGATCCTTGCAGAAGTCCACGGGGCCCGGCCCGACTTAACAGACCTTCCCCTCCGAGACGCAGACTTCACCTGGTTCACAGACGGCAGCAGCTTTTTGGAGAACGGAGAGCGGAAGGTGGGAGTGGCTGTCACCACCGAGACTGAGGTGATTTGGGCCGAAGGGTTACCTCCTGGGACATCGGCTCAGAAAGCCGAACTCATTGCCATGACCAAGGCCCTCCAAATGGCTGAAGGTAAGAGACTTAACATCTACACGGATAGCCGATATGCATTTGCTATGGCTCACATACATGGAGAAATTTATAGAAGGAGGGGCTTACTGACCTCAGAGGGAAAGGACATTAAGAACAAAGCCGAAATTATAGCCCTGTTGACTGCACTATTCTTGCCCAAAAGACTGAGCATTATGCATTGCCCGGGCCATCAAAAGGGGGAATCAATGGAGGCTAGAGGCAACCGCCTAGCAGACAAAGCGGCCCGGGAAGCTGCACTCCAGGGTCAGGGAACTCCGCAAGTGCGAGTCCTCCCAATGACAGAAAAGTCCCTCTGCAACCTTCCTCCACTCCCATACACTCCAGAGGATATTGAGTGTCTTAAGAAAATGGGGGCGGCCTATGACCCCAAACAAGGACAATGGACTTTTGATGGGAAAACAGTTTGGCCTAAAAAGTGGACTTTTGAATTTATTTCTAATCTCCACACCTTAACCCACTTAAGCAAGAATAAAATGAAGACCCTCATAGACCAGCAAGAAAACTTCGGCCATCTCTTGGGAAAAGATGAAGCCCTGCAGCGAGTATCCGATCAGTGTTCTGCATGCGCTCGGGTCAACGCAGGGCGGGCCAAAATTGGACTTGGAGTCAGAGTGAGAGGACACTGCCCAGGTGTTCATTGGGAAATTGATTTTACAGAAATCAAACCCGGACAGTATGGCTATAAATATCTCTTAGTATTTATAGATACTTTTTCTGGGTGGGTAGAAGCCTACCCCACCAAGCATGAAACAGCCCGAGTAGTGACTAAGAAACTACTGGAAGAAATTTTTCCCAGGTATGGCATGCCCCAGGTACTAGCAACGGACAATGGGCCAGCATTTGTCTCCAAGGTAAGTCAGTTGGTGGCCAAGTTATTGGGGATTGATTGGAAGTTGCATTGTGCTTACAGACCCCAGAGTTCAGGACAGGTAGAAAGAATGAATAGAACCATAAAGGAGACTAATTAAATTAGCCATAGCAACTGGCGTAAAGGATTGGGTGTCCCTACTCCCCTTAGCCTTGTATAGGGCCCGGAACACACCGGGCCCCCATGGGCTAACTCCCTTTGAAATTATGTATGGAGCACCCCCACCTCTTGTAAACTTCCTCCATCCTTATGTTTCTGATTATGCTAATAGCCCCTCTCTCCAGGCCCATTTACAGGCTCTTCAGATAGTCCAGAAGGAAGTCTCGAAACCCCTGGCGGCGGCATATCGGGAGCAGCAGGACAGGCCTATCGTCCCGCATCCCTTCCAAATTGGAGACTCCGTGTGGGTGCGACGACACCAAACCAAGAATTTGGAACCGCGCTGGAAAGGACCATACACAGTCCTGCTGACAACTCCCACCGCTCTCAAAGTAGACGGGATCGCTGCCTGGGTCCACGCCTCCCACGTGAAAGCGGCTCGTCAGGATCAGGACAAATCCACCAACCAGACCCCAGAATGGAAATTGCAGCGCACCCCAAACCCCTTAAAGATAAGACTTTCTCGGTTGTAATCCTTTCTTGTCTACTTCCTTTCCTTTTGGCTTCTAATAGTCCCTATGTTCCCAAAGCCATCACTTGGCAAATAATATCCCAAACAGGAGATGTTGTCTGGTCAACTACCGAAATTCACACTCCTGGCACTTGGTGGCCCAGTCTTACCCCTGATTTTTGTCAGTTGGTTGCTGGAATTGATGAAGGAGGATGGGATATAGGCATTCATTCCTCAACTAACCTTCCCAGAGATCAATGCCCCAATCCCTGGGAGACTGCCCAAACAAACCGCCTCATCTTCGGATGTTGTAGTCCCGACAAACGGGAAGAACTGGCATCCAATGCATTCTATGTGTGCCCCCGGGAAGGCTGTCCTCGGGATAAACAAGCAAGGTGTGGTCAAGTGGAATCTTATTATTGTGCAGCCTGGGACTGTGTAACCACGGGGGACGCTTACTGGATTCACACCTCCCAGGATTGGATTATTGTTAAAAAAGGACGCCCCTGGGCCACTAATTGTAAACAAAATGCCTCTTGTATGCCTCTTAATATTACCTTCTCGGGCAGAGGAAAGACCATCCCTGTGAGTATATGGGCAGAAGGTCGAACATGGGGATTGCGCTGGTACAAGCGAGGACATGATATGGGGGCTATTTTTAAAATCAAACTCCAAATAGAAACCCGAACGTTATCGGTTGGGCCCAATCCAGTCTTATCAGACCAGAAAGCCCCTAGTCACCCATCTGTTCCAAAAGAACCCGCTAAACCTAAACCTTCAGTCTCCCCTTCGACGCCCTCAGTTACTTCATCCCATCATTTGAGGACTGGTGATAGACTTATTGAACTGGTTAAAGGGGCTTATAAGGCCCTCAATTACTCCAAACCAGATCAAGCCAAGGACTGTTGGCTCTGTTTAGTTTCCAATCCCCCGTATTACGAGGGACTAGCTTTAACTGCCAATTTTTCCAATCAAACTGATGCACCTGCCCGCTGCCAGTCTTTCCCTAATTATAAATTAACCCTTCCAGAAGTATCAGGGAAAGGAATATGTCTTGGTCAGGTACCAAAGTCCCATCAGGAGCTCTGTAGTCAAACTTTAACCGTGGGTGGGGGCTCTTATTACCTCATGGCCCCCACCGGAACTTACTGGGCCTGCAGCACTGGCCTGACTCCCTGTGTGCAATCTAGTATTTCAATAAGACCTCAGATTTCTGTGTTTTAATCCAACTCTGGCCTAGAATTACCTACCATAGTTCAGAAAGTATCCTGGAGCTGTATGAGAATAAAAAAAGATACCCAAGAGAACCTGTTACCCTAACCTTGGCCTTATTGTTGGGAGTCGGAGGAATAGCTGCTGGAATCGGTACCGGAACCACTGCCCTACTTCAAAATGACAAATTAATGGATTTACAGATTGCTATGAATGCAGATTTAAAAGCTATTGAAAAGTCTATTACGGCCTTAGAAAAGTCTTTAACATCCCTGTCTGAAGTGGTGCTACAAAATAGAAGAGGTTTAGACCTACTTTTCTTAAAAGATGGTGGTTTATGTGCTGCTTTGAAAGAGGAATGCTGTTTTTACGCAGACCAGACAGGAATTGTACGGGAAACTATGAGTAAACTTAGGGAAAGACTAACAGAAAGAGAGAAGGAATTCCATTCCCAACAAGGATGGTTTGAAAGCTGGTTCAATAAGTCCCCTTGGTTTGCAACCCTCTTGTCCACCATAGCAGGTCCACTCATTATACTCATTTTGATTCTCACCTTTGGCCCCTGTATTCTTAATAAATTAGTCCAGTTTGTAAAAGACCGATTATCGGTGGTTCAAGCCTTAGTACTTACCCAGCAATATCAGCAAGTGAAAAATAGAGAGACAGTCTTCATTGAATGAAAGATTCCATTCAAGGAACCAGAAGAAAATGGGGGAATGAGAAATGTATAGCCTTAACTGTAATTCCCAGGATAGCAGAAGTGACTCCATTTTGTGTTGCAGCTGCAGTTTAGTTATAAAAAGAAATTGAAAAATAACCAGCAAGATGTTCACGGTCAGAGTGACCGAGAACTGAAATTGTATAAACAGGATAAGGAGTAAGATAAGGAGTATGTGAAAAACATCTTATGACCAGAAGAAGGACACGTAAGCCCATCTCTAGTCAAAAAGGAAAATTCCACTACTGCCCAGAATAAACCCCCAGCCTTATTTGAATTAACCAATCCCTACACTGTAACCATGCTTCTGCTTCTGTAACCACACTTCAGCTACCCATAAATACTCCCCTCTCCCCAGCCTCAGCGCGAAAGTCTTCTAGGAGACTTTGTTGCCCCGGGCGCCCGTGTACCCAAATAAACCTCTTGCTGTTTGCATCCGACTGCGTGGTCTCGTTGTTCCTTGGGAAGGGTCTCCATCTGTAGACATCCCGCTGAGTCGGGGGTCTTACAATTGCACTGGCTAGGAATTCTAGTACTATGTTAAAGAGGAGTGGAGAGAGTGGGCATCCTTGTCTCGTTCCTGATTTTAGAGGGAATGGCTTTAGATTTTCACCATTAAGTGTAATACTAGCAGTAGGTTTCTCATACACAGCCTTTATTACATTGAGGAATGTTCCATGGATTCCTAGTTTCTCCAGAGCTTTTAACATGAAGGGGTGTTGGATCTTGTCAATTGCCTTTTCTGCGTCTATTGAGACAATCATGTGATTTTTCTCTTTGCTCCTGTTGATGTGTTGAATTATATTAATTGATTTGCGTATGTTGAACCAGCTTTGCCTCCCTGTGATGAATCCAGTTTGATCATAGTGTATAATTTTTTTGATGAGTTGTTGTAGACGGTTGGCCAGTATTTTGTTGAGAAGTTTTGCATCGATGTTCATCAAAGATATAGGTCTATAGTTCTCTTTCTTTGATGAATCTCTGTCTGGTTTTGGGATGAGGGTTATACTGGCTTCATAGAATGAGTTTGGTAAGGAACCTTCATTTTCAATTTCGTTGAAGAGCTTGAGGAGTATTGGTGTGAGCTCTGCTTTCAAGACTTTATAGAATTCAGCTGTGAATCCATCTGGCCCTGGGCTTTTCTTAGGTGGAAGT
This sequence comes from Megascapheus bottae, assembly GCF_031878675.1. NCBI lineage: Eukaryota > Metazoa > Chordata > Mammalia > Rodentia > Geomyidae > Megascapheus > Megascapheus bottae. The sequence goes on along the minus strand of NC_143547.1, from coordinate 55,619,068 downwards.
TCTCTAATTGCCATTTCTATTTCAGAGCTTGAAATAGGCCTGTTGAGTTGGCTTAGTTCTTCTTGGTTCAGTGTGGGTATGTTAATATTGGCTAGGAATTCATCCATTTCATCTAGGTTCTCAAATTTGTTGGCATAAAGGTTTTAGAAGTATTCCCTCATGATATTCTGGATCTTGGTAATTTCTGTCGTGATATTACCATTTTCATCTGCGATTTTGTTTATTTCGATATGCTCTCTTCTTTTTTTGGTAAGATTTGCTAAGGGCTTGTCAATTTTGTTAATTCTTTCAAAGAACCATGTCCTTGTTTTGTTGATTCTTTGTATAGTTTTTTTGGATTCCAAATCATTTAATTCTGCTTTGATTTTAATAATTTGCTTTCTTCTACTGGGATTAGGGTTGGTTTGTTGCTCTTTTTCCAGGAGCTTAAGGTGGGACATTAACTTGTTGGTTTGCAATTTTTCCAACTTGTTGTTGTAGGCACTCAGCGATATAAATTTTCCTCTGAGTACTGCCTTTGCTGTGTCCCAAAGGAGTTGGTATTTTGTGTGCTCCTTACTGTTAAATTTCATAAACTGTTGGATTTCTGTTCTGATCTCTTCAATGACCCATTGGTGATTCAACAATGTGTTGTTCAGTCTCCATGAGTTACAGGGTTTTCGTTGGTGGAGGTGTGTGTTCAGTTCCAGTTTGATGCCTTTGTGGTCTGAGAGTGTGCATGGAATAATTTCTGTGTTTCTGAATCTGTCCAGGTTTGTTTTATGGCCTAACATGTGATCTATTTTGGAAAATGTTCCATGTGCTGCTGAGAAAAACGTATATTGTGTTGTTGCTGGGTGGAATATTCTGCAGATGTCTGTTAGATCTAGTTGGTCTATATAGTTGTTCAGTTCTAAGGTTTCTCTGTTGAGTTTTTGCCTTGTTGATCTGTCCATAGGTGAAAGTGGTGTGTTAAAGTCACCGACAATCACTGTATTTCAATCTATGTATGGTTTCAGTGTAAGTAAAGTTTGCTTGATGAAGTTTGGAGCTCCGGGATTGGGTGTGTAAATATTTAGGATCGTTATGTCTTCCTGGAGGAAAGATCCCTTTAATAGTATGTAGTAACCTTCTTTGTCTTTTCTTACTAATTTTGGTTTGAAGTCTATTTTATCTGATATGAGGATGGCAACTCCAGCCTGTTTATGGGGGCCGTTAGCTTGATCGAGTTTATTGAAACCTCTCACTTTCAAAAGATGCTTGTTTTTTTGGGTAAGATGTGTCTCTTGAAGACAGCAGAACGATGGCTCTTGCTTTTTGATCCAACTAGACAGCCTATGCCGTTTAATTGGAGAGTTGAGTCCATTGATATTGAGAGTTAGGATTGAGAGATAATTATTAGGTCCTACCATTTTTAAAAGCTTTTATTTGGGCCTATGTCTTGACAGTTCTTGTGGTCCTTAGGTGGTATGCTGTTTAGGTGCCATTTCTTTCCCTATATTGCCTTTATTTTGGTTTTCTATGTATAGAACATCTTTCAGAATTCTCTGTAGTGTTGGTTTTGTTGCGACATATTGTTGCAGCTTTTCCCTGGAATGGAATGTTTTTATTGTTCCCTCAGTTATGAATGAGAGCTTAGCTGGGTACAGTATTCTTGGTTGGTAGTTATTTGACTTAAGGGCATGACATATATGCTTCCAGTCACTTCTTGCTTGCATGGTCTCTGCTGAGTAATCTGGGGTGATTCTGGTTGGTTTTCCTTTATAGGTTACTGAACCCTTTTCCCTGGCTGCCTTTAGGATCCTTTTTTTGGTTTCTACTGATCCAGTTCAGATTACGATGTGGCGGTGAGATGTTCTTTTCTGGTCAGGTCTGTTTGGGGTTCTAAAAGCTTCTTGTATCTGGATGGGTCTGCCCTTCTGGGTATTTGGGAAATTCTCTGAGATGATTCCCTGAAGTATATTTCCAATACCATTGACCTCTTTCTCCAGACCCTCCTCAATACCAATTAGCCTAAAATTAGGCTTCCTAATTGTATCTTGGACCTCCTGAAGAGCTCTCTCATTTTTCCTAGATTTGGATTGACTCATTTTCTGTTCTTTCTCTATAATAACTAAATTATCTTCAGCCCCGGAAATTCTCTCCTCTGCATTGTCTAACCTGCTATCAAAGCTATCTACTTTATTTTTCATCTCCCTTGCTACTAATTGCTCATTTTTGATGCCTTGCATCTCTTCTTTTAGATCATGTATGGATTTCTTTAGCTCCTTGATTTCCATTTGAGTGGTTAGCTCAGTAGCTTTATTTTCTTTGAACATTTGCTGGAGTTCGGTCACCTTTTTATTTGTGGATTCTATGAATTCATCCATGTTTCTTTGAACAGCCTTTATTATGGCTTCCTTTATGGCTCCTTCTTTTTCACTTATCACCTTGTTTATGGTTTCCTCTTGTTCAGCTATGGCTTCCTCCCTTATCTCTTTCTTTATATTTTCACATTTTTCATTAATGATGTTTATCAATTGCATTTGTACAGCACTTGGAAGACTTTCCTCTAGGCTTGCCAGTGACTGTTCCATTGGCTGTTTACATTGGGTGGGGGAGGTGGGAGGTGTTGTTTCTTGGTTTGACATTTTTCTTGAGTTTCTTGTTCTGCCCATTTGAAAATGGGAGCAAGATTAATACTAAACACGATTATAGTTTTTCAGATATAACCAACCTAGACCTCTGTAGCTGGCAGACTCTAGATGTTCACGAGTTTTGATTGGTGTTATCACTCTTTCTTTTCGTGCAGTTACCGACTAGTCTAATTTTTCACTCATAAGCAATTTATATTGAAAACAATAAGCCTCTCAATCCAATCTCTATTGTCTTTAAGTCCCTCTGAGCCTAGAGGATAATTAAACACCTAGATATACAATGTTGCTCAACAGCCATCAAGTGTAGATCCATGCAGTATAAGGGTTGAAAGAGGAGCAGAGGTCCAGAGATAGAAAAATAGAATGAGAGAGGTCAGGGGGTAAGTAGGTAGAGTATTTGGAAAGTATTAGAATAAAACTTATGTGTTGCTGCGCGACTAGCTCTTAGCCCAACCAGTGGCCTCACTGTGGACCATGGGATGGATCTGCGAGCTTCCGTCTGAGCGCAGTTGGCGGACGTTTTCCTGTGCTGCTTCCAGGGGCGGCCCCAAGCCAAGGGTCTGGGGATTGAGAGTTTCAGGAGCTCTCTGCAGGACCAGCAGGAGGCTCCTCTGTTCCCAGGGGCGGGGCCCAGCTGGGGACGTGGGCTCCAAGGGCGGAGCCGCACCTTTTTGGTTCTCAGAAGGGGAGCTTGGCTGCTGGTCGGCCCTTCAGATCCCTGCTGTGTTTCCACTGCTTTGTCAGAGTCTGTGACTGTGGGGGGGGGCCCTCGGTGGTGTCTTGCTCTGGATTCCCAGCTGGAGGATGCCCCGCTCGAGAATTGAGGGGGGGCAGATGCTGGCTCCTATTTACCCGCACCCCCTACCCACTTTTGTAAGGCAGGGTCCCAAAGTCCTCCACTCTCCAGATCCAGTGGCCTGGGTGAGGAGCCTGGTGGGTGGGTGGGAGCTGGGACAGCTCCGCCTCCCCTGGTGGGGTCTGAGTTAAGTTCTATTGCTTGGCACCTGCTCCGCTTTCCCGATGTGTTTGGGGATGCGCTGTATTACTCACGCCTCTGCGTCTGTCTGCGGATGCTTCACGGTGGTGGGGAGTCTTTCACTCCCCTCAGGTCTCCGCCGCCGCCTGTGTTCTGTGTCTGGGTCCCGCTGCTTGCTGTCTGGTTCCGCGTCTGGGTTCCGCTCCTTCCGCCATTCGCTGGCCCGGTTCTGTGCTGGTTTCTGCAGCCGTTGGGTTCCCAGCCTGGTGCCCTCCACTGCCACCGCTTTTCGTGGATTAGAGCCCGTGCCCGCCCCCCCCCCCCCCCCCGCTTTCCCCACGTGGAGCTGGTGCCTGCTCAAGCCGCTTTTCACAGCTTGGTCTGGAGCGGCTTTCCGTGGCTTTGGGCGAGAGGTGGGGGAGGGGTCCTCGCGTTCCGAATTCTTTGAGAAAGTTGGATGTGAGCTTTATCTGGATTTCTTTTCCGGTTTGAGTCCTTCTCCCTTGCTTTTTGAGTTTGTTGTTGTGGATTTCTTTAGAAAGTTGGCTCGTAGGACTCCCTGGTTCTCTCTTTTTGTCAGAGAAAGCTAAGCAGCGTCCCTATTGTCTCGGCGCCATCTTCCTCTCCTTCTCTTAATATTCTACACTTCAAAACATACTGTTGCAGGGCCAGGAGTTTGGCCTAGTGGTAGAGTGCTTTCCTAGCATGCACGAAGACTCAGGTTCAATTCCTTGGTACCACATACATAGAAAAAACCGAAAGTGGTTCCAAGGGTCAAGTGGTAGAGCTCTAGCCTTGAGAAATTCCAAGGACAGTGCTCTGACGCTGAGCTCAAGTCCAGGACTGGCAAAAAACCCAAAAAAATATAAAAATATAAAAACCATACTGTTGCAAAGTAACAAGGTTTCTTTTTAATACATGAATGGTATTCCATTTCATATGCAGCTCATGCATTTTTATCCCTCCTTAGAACTTTTAGTCTGCTTATATTATTAAGATCTTAAAAATATTGTAGGAATGAACAAAGGAGCACAAATGTCTCTTCCATATGCTGAGTTCATTTATAAGCATATATAACCAAGAAGATATATATATGTATATATATACACATATGTGCATATATGTAGATAAGCACCAGATCTTATATTTTATTTTTAATTTTTTGAAAAATATTTTAATTTTCATAAAAACTATGATAATTTGCATTGCTACCAATAATATGCACCTTTTCCTCCCGGTTCACATTCTCAATAGCCATGTTATATTTATCCTATGTTGTGATGTGTTTGTGTTACATAGTTTTGATTCACATTTACCTATTAGTTAACTATTATAAACATTTTCATATGCCCAATATTGATTATGGTATATTTGTGTTTATATGTGTTTGTGAATGCCAATTAAGCACTATTACTCACTCTTACATTAGGTTATTCAATTTTAGATGAGTTTTTCAGTTTCCCTTTATATAGTTCATAGTAACTTCTTGTCAGGCAAAAGTCTTATCTTCATGTGTTGATTGTTACCTTTGTTTTGAGAAGGATAGTATGTTTATATATCCCAAGTTGTCCTCTTGTTTTGCTTTTGTAACATAGGTCTCTTGGGATCTATAACAGAAGACCTTATGCATTACAGTATCTTGAAGTTTTTCCTTTTTGTTCTAATCTAATTCATTCACAGATTCAGCTCTTAGAAATGTCTTTAATTTAAAAAAAAAGAAATTTCTTTAGTTCACCTGATTTTTGTAATTGGAGAGAGAGAATATACTTATACTCTTCCAGTGAATTTCATTGCAATATTTGGTTGAGTTGTTATACCCGAATTCCGAGAACCCCGAAAAGACCACCAGAGGCCACAGCCAAAGCTAAAGAGCAGGGGTCGTTTTATTTATGAGTCTAGACTCGGGCCTCCGCGTACCAGCAGCCGGCAACGCTGAAAAGTCCCTGAGCAAGAACTTTACACTGCTTTTATAGGGAAAGTAAAATTACCTGATTGGCTATTTGACTCAAACCACTGGTCGAATCAGAGCTCAAGTGTCTAACCACTGAGCACCAAGCTGTTACCACCTGGGGTTCAAGTACATGGGCCCTAAACAAGGGGGGGGGTCATTCCCAGAATATGGAACAATGTTGGCACAACAGAGTGTAATATCCCAGGGATTTTGGGAATGCACGAACCCCAACTCCCCCAGCAAAAGTATCACCAGAACTCAGTGAATTGAGCTAGAACTCATTTTAATAGCAGTGCAGTGGCTACTCTCCACCTTTGGGCTGAGTGAGAGGCATCTAGACCTTCCATGTGGCTGAGCTTTTAAAGGGAAATACCATACACAAGAGGTAGTCACCAAATGACATCACCTTATGATGCTCATAGTCAATAACCATAAGGATGAAAGCATATACAGGTGCTCGTAACTACTCTCAGGTGATCAAGCAGGTTAATCATTTTTACAAAAAAAAAAAACATAAACAATTTGACAGCTGAGCCTGGTAGGTTATTACACTGAGGATTTTTTTTTTCTTCTTGTCCTGAACTTTGAACTCTGGGCATTGGTTCTGTCTTTAAGATTTTGTGCTTTATCAGTAGAATCACAGTTTCACTCCCAGATTTTTAAGGGTTAATTGGAGATAAGAATGTCAGGAATGTAGTGATTCCACTACTTGGCATTTACCCAATCAGCCAGAAACAAGGACATACTAAATCCACTAGCACAACGATGTTCATTGCAGCATTATATACCATAGCAAAAATATGGAACAAACCCAGATGTCCCTCAGTTGATGAGTGGATCAACAAGATGTGGTATTTATACAAAATGGAATTCTATGCTGCAGTCAGAAAGAATGACATCACCCCATTCATAAAGAAATGGAAAGACTTAGAAAAAATCATATTAGGTGAAGTAAGCCAGACACAAAGGAACATAGGTAGGCTCAATGGTTTCCCTCATTTGTCATAAGCAGTAGAAACCTTGGGCTCTCCTAGCAGAGATTTACAATAGAACAAAACCTAAATATATATGGCCATATAGAATGACGCTAAATGAAAGGACCTCCAGGATATAGAAACAAAAGCCATACTAATGAGTGATTGGTGTCCTTAATGTACGATGTTATCTCTCATCTCTTTTGCTGTCCCCTGGCTCATATTGTTACAGTATTTCACCTTGTTATCTGATATATTCTATATATGCATATTTGGTTATTTGAAGTGGATAGGGAAGAGAAGAAAACAAGATGAGTGGTAGGGGGAGGGAGAGGGAAATGGAGACTAAGACATGAGAAAGGGTATCAATATATGTGAAGTAATGCACCTTCTATCTGGTGAATATAATGTAACCCTTCTATTAATTACAATAAAAAATATATGAAAAAAAGAATGTCAGGAATGTTTGGCTTTGAATCACTATCCTCAGCTCTCAGCCTTCTGAGTAGTTAGCATTACAGTTCTGTGCCACCAGTGAACAGCTTCATTGTGTTTTTGAAGAAATCCATCCTCATTACTATTACAGAATAATTTCAGGTGTATTGTAATTATTTCTTCTTTATGCAGAATGCAGTCATTGAATCATCTTCTTCTTGTCTTTCTTGGTGCTGACTCCATTTCATTACTTCTTTTTTTTGAGGGGGTGGGAACCTGGGACTTGAACTTGGCCTGGGCACTGTCCCTGAGCTCTTCAGCTCCAGGCTACCCCCTACCCCTGGGCCTGGCCATTGTCCCTGAGCTGTTCAGCTCAAGGCTAACGCCCTACCCTTGAACCAAGCCCCACTTCCTGTTTTCTAGAAGTTAACTGGAGATAAGAGTCTCAGATCCATTTTTGCTTTGTCTGGCTGTAAAACTTGGTACTCATATCTCAGCCTCCAGAGTAGCTAGGATTACAGGCGGAAGCCAACACAAGTGCAATGCCACATGCCAGCCTGCCCACAGGCTTAATCTCATTACTTCTTTTTTCCTTTGCCAGTCCTGGGGTTTGAACTCAGGGCCTGAGCATTATCCATGGGCTTTCCTCAAGGCTAGTGTTCTACCACTTGAGCCACAACAACCTTTTCTGGCTTTTTTTCTATGTATGTGCTATGGAGGAATCAAACTCCCATCTTTGTGCATGCTAGGCAAGCACTCTACCACTAGGCCAAACTCCTGGCCCCCTCATTACTTCTTATTGCAGTGTTCAGGTTTCCTCTTTTGTTATCTTTTAGTCTTTATAAGGTAATAATTTCTAGGAACTTTCCCATGTCATTTAATTTTAAATTTGTAGGGTGAGAAGTCTAAATTAATTTTGAAGTTCCATTAACATCAGTAAAAAAGTTATTTTTAAGCAGGCCTCGCCAGAATGTCACTCTGTCCCAATTCTAAAACAGCAGAGATAGCAACTTCAAAGAAAATAGTAAATTCCCGACAACTCCTGGTGTAAAAGCCACCCCCAGTGATTTGAGGCTCCAGGGTAAGATAACCATTGTGATATCCTGACCTGCTGCCCTACAGCTGCCCAGCAGTTTGGCACATATCCCCTAGCAGGAACTGCACATATCCACGAGCACAAGCCAATCAATTCATAAAACGTCAACCCTTTGAGCTAACCAATCGCTTCCAGCTAAATACATGCCTGCCACTAGCATTGAGTATTGCTCAATGATTTGAGCATTGCTTTTTGATTTTTTCCGCAATGTGTTATGATTTCCTCAAGTTTGTGACTAAAGCTCCCAAAACCCTATAAAAACACTGTACAAAAGGTAGTCAGGACTCTCAAATCAGACTGGCTGTGTTGGTGTCTGTTGTGAGTCCAGGCTCGAGTTTGCAATAAAAGACTCTTGTGTTCTTACATGGGATTCGGCTCCTCGGGGGTCTCTTGGGACCCAGAAATCTGGGCACAACATAGGGAATAGGTTTAATAGTAATATATAATGAACCCTTGCTCTTTATGGGGTGAGGGGTAGGTAATCTTTCTCTTTCACTTTAGGTTTAGTTTGTCATTTTTTTCTTATTCTAGCTAAATGTTTATTTTCTGTATGGTTTGCAAATAACCAGCTCTTTGGCAGGGATTGTTAAATCTTTTATATTTTTAGATTCTAATTTGTTTCTCCACAGTTGTTTTACGTTTATTTACTTCTAATTTTTTATTTGATCTAGATGCTTTACAGATGGTAGTAAGTAGTTTATTTGAGACCTTTCTGCTCTTGATATTCGGCATCAAATCTTGGATAAAAATATCTTTCAAAATACCTTTTAACAAAGGTACTTTTTACCTTTTAACAAAGGTGATTCGAAGTCCAGAAGATCGGGATGTTACTCAAGGGGCAGAGCACCAGCCATGAGTGAAAAAGCTAAGCAAGAGTACAGGTCCTGAGATCAAGCCCTAAAGCTGGCACAAATGAACAAAATTTTTTAATTGTAATTAGTAAAAGGGTTACATGATATTTGGCAGATAGAAGGTGCATTAATTCACATACATTGATACCCTTTCACATGTCTTGGTACCCATTACCCTCCCCCCCCACACCCCCCACCCATCTTGGTTTTCTCCCCTTCCCTATCAAATTTCAAATAACCAAATACAAATAAATTCAATATATCAGATAACCAAGTGAGATACTATAACAATATGAAATAATCAAGGGACAGCAAAGGAGATGAGAGACAACATAGTGCATTAAGTACAACAATCATTCGTTATATGGCTTTTGTTTCAATATCCTGGAGGTCTTTTCAATTAGTTTCATACTATATGGCCTTATGTATCAAGATTTTGCTCTATTGCAGATCTCTGCTAGTAGAGCCCAAGGTTTCTACTGATTATGACAAATGAGGGAAACCATTGAGCCTAAGTTCCTTTGAGTCTGGCTTACTTCACTTAATATGATTTTTTCTAAGTCTTTCCATTTCCTAACAAATGGGGCGATGTCATTCTTTCTGACAGCAGCATAGAATTCCATTGTGTACAAATACCACAACTTGTTGATCCACTCATCAACTGAGGGACATCTAGGTTGGTTCCATATCTTTGCTATGGTGAATAGTGCTGCAATGAACATTGTTGTGCTAGTGGATTTAGTATGCCCTTGTTTCTGGATGGTTGGATAAATGCCAAGTAGTGGAATTGCTGGGTCATAGGGGAGTTTTATGTTTAGCCTTTTGAGGCACTGCCATACTGCTTTCCATAGTTGTTGAATGAGTTTGCACTCCCACCAACAGTGTAGTAGTGATCCCTCCTGGCCACATCCCCTCCAGCATCTGTTGTTATTCGTTTTCCTGATCCTGGCCATTCTAACTGGAGTGAGGTGGAATCTTAGAGTTGTTTTGATTTGCATTTCTTTTATGACCAGAGATGTTGAGCATTTCTTCAGGTGTCTATAGGCCATTTTTGTTTCTTCTTCAGAGAAGACTCTCTTTAAGTCTTTGGCCCATTTTTTAATGGGATGGTTGTTACTTTGGAGATTAGTTTTGGAGGGATTCAATTTTTGAGTTGTTGATATATTTTAGATATGAGGCCTTTGTCCGTTGTTTGCTTGGTGAAGATCTTCTCCCACTCTGTAGGCTTCCTAATTAATTTACTAGCTATGTCCTTTGCCATACAAAAGCTCCGCAGTTTAATGCAGTCCCACTCATCCAGCCTTTCTCTGATTTGTTGTGATTCTTGGTCCTTATTAAGAAAGATTCTACCTGTGCCAAGGAGGCCTAGTGTATCTCCTATTCCTTCCTGTAAAGTTTTCAGTGTGTCAGCTTTTACCTCCAGGTCTTTGATCCATTTGGAGTTAATTCTAGTGCAAGGTGACAAAGAAGGATCCAACTTTAGTTTTCTGCATGTGCTTAACCAGTTCTGCCAGCACAACTTGTTGAAGAGGCTGTCTTTCTTCCATTCTATTTTTTTGGCTCCCTTGTCAAAGATTAGGTGGCCATAGGTCTGTGGTTTAGTATCTGGGTCCTCAGTTCTATTCCATTGGTTTTCAGGCCTGTTCTTGTGCCAGTACAAAGCTGTTTTGAGAATTATAGCTCTGTAGTAGAGTCTAAAGTTTGGAATTGAAATTCCTCCAGTGCTGTTCTTTCTGCTAAGAAGTGTTTTTGCTATACGGGGTCTTTTATTATTCCATATGAAATTTTGAATTGCCTCTTCTATTTCTTTAAAGAATGCCATTGGGATATTGATGGGTATTTCGTTGAATTTGTAGATAGCCCTTGGCAAGATTGTCATTTTCACAATGTTGATTCTTCCAATCCAGGAGCATGGGAGGTTTTTTCATTTCCTTAGTTCTGCTTTAATACTAGCAGTGGGTTTCTCATACACAGCCTTTATTACATTGAGGAATGTTCCATGGATTCCTAGTTTCTCCAGAGCTTTTAACATAAAGGGGTGTTGGATCTTGTCAAATGCCTTTTCCACATCTATTGAGACAATCATTTCATTTTTGTCCTTGCTCCTCTTGATGTGTTGAATTATATTAATTGATTTGCGTATGTTGAACCAGCTTTGCCTCCCTGTGATGAATCCAGTTTGATCATAGTGTATAATTTTTTTGATGAGTTGTTGTAGACGGTTGGCCAGTATTTTGTTGAGAAGTTTTGCATCGATGTTCATCAAAAAAATAGGTCTATAGTTCTCTTTCTTTGATGAATGTCTGTCTGGTTTGGGGATGAGGGTTATACTGGCTTCATAGAATGAGTTTGGTAAGGAACCGTCATTTTCAATTTCGTTGAAGAGCTTGAGGAGTATTGGTGTGAGCTCTGCTTTGAAGACCTTATAGAATTCAGCTGTGAATCCATCTGGCCCTGGGCTTTTCTTAGGTGGAAGTTCTCTAATTGCCATTTCTATTTCAGAGCTTGAAATAGGCCTGTTGAGTTGGCTTAGTTCTTCTTGGTTCAGTGTGGGTATGTTAATATTGGCTAGGAATTCATCCATTTCATCTAGATTCTCAAATTTGTTGGCGTAAAGGTTTGAGACGTATTCCCTCATGATATTCTGGATCTTGGTAATTTCTGTCGTGATATTACCATTTTCATCTGCGATTTTGTTTATTTCGATATACTCGCTTCTTTTTTTGGTAAGATTTGCTAAGGGCTTGTCAATTTTGTTAATTCTTTCAAAGAACCATGTCCTTGTTTTGTTGATTCTTTGTATAGTTTTTTTGGATTCCAAATCATTTAATTCTGCTTTGATTTTAATAATTTGCTTTCTTCTACTGGAATTAGGGTTGGTTTTTTGCTCTTTTTCCAGGACCTTAAGGTGAGACATTAACTTGTTGGTTTGCAATTTTTCCAACTTGTTGTTGTAGGCACTCAGCGATATAAATTTTCCTCTGAGTACTGCCTTTGCTGTGTCCCAAAGGAGTTGGTATTTTGTGTGCTCCTTACTGTTAAATTTCATAAACTGTTGGATTTCTGTTCTGATCTCTTCGATGACCCATTGGTGATTCAACAATGTGTTGTTCAGTCTCCATGAGTTACAGGGTTTTCGTTGGTGGAGATGTGTGTTCAGTTCCAATTTGACGCTTTTGTGGTCTGAGAGTGTGCATGGAATTATTTCAGTGTTTCTGAATCTGACCAGGTTTGTTTTATGGCCTAAGATGTGATCTATTTTGGAAAATGTTCCATGTGCTGCTGAGAAAAACGTATATTGTGTTGTTGCTGGATGGAATATTCTGCAGATGTCTGTTAGATCTAGTTGGTCTATATAGTTGTTCAGTTCTAAGGTTTCTCTGTTGAGTTTTTGCCTTGTTGATCTGTCCATAGGTGAGAGTGGTGTGTTAAAGTCACCGATCAATGGATCGAAAAAACAATAGAACAGACACACACTATTTAGCCACATAGGAAAAAAGAAATCATGTCATTTTTATTAACGTGATGAGAACTAAAGGTTATCATGTTGAGTGAAATCCACCCAAAAAAACCAAAGTGTCATTTTTTGGTCATTCAGGCTCCTACCTGTAGTTCAAGCTATACAGGAGGGCAAGATCTGAGGATGGATCACAGTTCAATGCCAGACCATGCAAGAAAATCCACAAGAACTCACCTCCAATTAATCACCCAAAAAGCTGGAAATTGACCTGTAGCTTAACTGGTTGAATGCTAGCCTTGAGTGAAGATACCCAGGGACAGCCCTTAGTGCTTGAATTCAGGTTCCAATACTGAAAGGAAACAAAACAAAACAAAAAAATTTGCAGACTGAATTAGAGAAGATTCTAGAGAAAGGTATAGAAACTAATTAGTGAGGGAAGTGAGGACAGAGGAAAAAAACGGATTTGGGAGAGAGGATAAAATGAAAGTATGTACAGAAAGGTCATAATGAACCCAATTTTATGCATAAATAATGTTCATTATTTCACTACTTGGCATTTATCCAATCATCCAGAAAAAAGGACATACTAAATCCATTAGCACAACAATGTTCATTGCAGCACTATTTACCATAACAAAGATATGGAACCAAACCAGATGCCCCTCAGTTGATGAGTGGATCAACAGGATGTGTTATTTATACAGAATGGAATTAAATGCTGCTATCAGAAAGAATGACATCGCCCCATTTGTAAGGACATGGAAAGACTTAGAATACATCATATTAGGTGAAGTAAGCCAGACACAAAGGAACATAGGTAGGCTCAATGGTTTCCCTCATTTGTCATAATCAGTAGAAACCTTGGGCTCTCCTAGCAGAGATTTACAATAGAACAAAACCTAGATATATAAGGCCATATAGAATGACGCTAAATGAAAGGACCTCCAGGATATAGAAACAAAAGCCATACTAATGAATGATTGTTGTCCTTAATGTACGATGTTATCTCTCATCTCTTTTGCTGTCCCTTGGCTATCTCATATGGTTACAGTATTTCACCTTGTTATCTGATATATTGTATATATATATATATATATATATATATATTTGTGGTTATTTGAAAACATATAGCGAAGGGGCAGAAAACAAGATGAGGGGCAGGGGTGAGGAGTGGGAAATGGAGACCAAAACATGAGAAAGGGTATCAATATATGTGAGTAATGCACCTTCTATCTGGTGAATATAATGTAACCCTTCTATTAATTGCAATAAAAATATATGAGAAAAAATAAAAACAATAGTGGCTCCAGGTTGGGTAAGAGAAAGTCTCAGAAACTCCAGCCTCTGGAAAAAGCCATGAATTCCAGGTAAGACACAACTCCACCCACATTCAAGCTACTGAAAATACCCAACTGCTTCCAGCAGGACACACAAAGCACATTTCCCTGCCAGTAAATTATCCTGGGAAGGGAGTTGCAAAGACCTCCGACTCTGTAATTCAGGTCTTTTTCTGCCTGCTCCAACTAACTGATTTGAAAAACCAACTAAGCCCAAGGAAAGCAGATCAATACAAGAGATCCCCTCTGACCCAGCAATACCACTTCTTGTCATTTACCCAAATGTCTATAAACAACGACATACTAAAGCTGCCAGTACACCCATGTACATTGCAGTGTTATTTACCATAGCTAAGATATAGAACCAACCTTAATGCCCCTCAGTAGATGAATGGATCAAGATGTGGTATTTATACACAAAGGAATTTTATGCTGCTATCAGAAAGAATGACATCGTACCATTTATAAGGAAATGGAAAGTGTTGGAAAATATCATATTAAATGAAGTGAGCCAGACCCAAAGAAAAATAGGTTTCATGTTTTCTGTAATTTTTAATAATTATTATATACATGGAATTTCCTTATCAGAGGATCACAACAGTTCAAAAGCTATGTGCATATGATCATATAGGATGAGGCTGAGGGAAATGAACTCCAGGATATGGAAACAACAGGTTTATCTTTGTGGTTGTGTTCTTTAATGTGCTAAGTGAATTTATTTCTTTTCTTTTTATTTTGTCCCTTATATTTCATCCTCTGTTGTAACTGTAGGGCAGGGAAGCAAAAAGACAAGATGATTGAGAGTGGTAGGGGGAAGGAAAGTAGGAGAATAGCAAGGGAAGGGCTATCAATATTCAAGAAGTAATGTATCCACTACTTGACGAATATAACTGTAACTCCTCTGTATATTAACCTGACAATAGAATAAAGTTTTAAAAATTATTTTTATGTCATTAAAAAATAAAGAGGAAAAAAATTTGAGTTTTGCTCTATACTGAAAAAAATTTAAAAAATAAATAAACTAAAGATCAGTTTGAGCTAATACTATCCAGTATTGAGGAAACAAAAGAATGCAGTTACAAGAGAGGAAGAGATAGGAAGATCACTCTTTGAAACTAGCTTGGAGAATAGTTAGAATCTATCTAAAAAATAATTTGAATGTGTTGATACATGCCTGTAATTCCAGTTGCTCAGGAAAAGGATGTAAAAGATTAGTGTTCTGAGGCAGGTTTGAGCACAAGCATGAGATCCTATCTGAAAAACAAACTAAAAGTTGAAAGGACTGCAACATAGCTCAAGGGGTAGAAAGCTGAGCAAGTTCAAATCTTTGACTTCTATCCTTCCCAAATCAAACAAGGGACAATAAACTTATACTAATATTAATAATGACACTAATAAGTATAAAAACAGTATATATTAAATGTAACCTTGAATAAACTAATATAATGAAAGAGAAATATTTATTTGAGTAAATAGATATTTCTAGCACCTTCTCTAAAAAAGGCAGCCAAATTTAAGGGCCATAAAGCTGAAACATTAGTGACTGCCGTGGTGTATGGGAATATTTTGCAAAATATAAGAACAGAATAAAAAAATTAAATACATAATTAAATTTTAAACTTGCCATTCCATTTTGTGTATTTTTAATTATTTTAATCCAGAATAACAGATTTTAACAAATCATTTTTGTTCCAATGTATGTATTTAAAAGTATCTTTAAATGTGGCTTTTACATCTAAGATCTTCAGCCTAGAACAACTTGTGTTACCCAGCTTATGTATCCTCAAACACCAGCTTATTTACGTTCACTCAGATCTTACAATGCAAGGCCAATTTGGTCAATCCAGAATGGACATTTAAAAAGTGAAAAGCAGAACATTTATAAACCAAATTGAGCAGATATTACTGTTTTTAAAGGGCTCTAAATAATATTAGTACAGAAATAACTTCTTAATACAACACCCTGCAGGCTTAAAAAAAGGTGCATTGCCAATAAATGTGCTAAACATTAACTGATAATTCTACATTAAAATTTTTACAAAGATGAGCTAGGAGTTTGGCTTGCCTAGCATCCATAAAGACCCGGGTTTGATTACTTGGTATAACATACATAGAAAAAGCAGGAATGACACTAAATGAAAGGATCTCTAGGATATAGAAACATAAGCCATATAATGAGTGATTGTTGTCCTTAATGCACTATGTTATCTCTCATCTCTTTTGCTGTCCCTTGGTTATCTCATATTGTTACAATATCTCACTTTGTTATCTGATATATCGGATATATTTGTATTAGGTTATTTGAAATTGGATAGGGAAGGGGGGAAACAAGATGAGGGTTGGGGGGGGGGAATGGGGACCAAGACATGAGAAAGGGTATCAATGTATGTGAAGTAATGCACCTTCTATCTGGTGAATATAATGTAACCCTTCTATTAATTGCAACAAAAAATATGAAAAAAATAGAAAAAGCCAGAAAATGTGCTGTGGCTTAAGTGGTAGAGCATTAGGCTTTGAGAAAGCCCAAGGACAGTGCTCAGGCACTGAGTTCTAGCCCCAGGACTGGCCAAAAAATTACACAGATAACATTTGATGCAGCACAAGTCATACTGGGAGCTTTGCATTCACAATTATTTTTAGTTTTATATTACACAGATGTATACTTGTTCAAAGCATTTCATAGGTAAGCATTTATACACATAGTGTAATGTCCTGTAAAAAAGAAAAAAACAGTACAAAATGTCAAATCCATTGGATCTGCCTGCTATATAGCAATGAAGAGGTCAATTAAGAATTGTATTTAGGGCCGGGAGTTTGGCCTAGTGGTAGAGTGCTTGCATAGCATGAACGAAGACCCGGGTTCAATTCTTTGGTATCATATACACAGAAAAGTCCAGAAGTGGTGCTGTGGGTCAAGTGGTAGAGCACTAGCCTTAAGAAATCCCAAGAACAGGGCTCAGGCCCTAAGTTCATGCACTGGGACTGGAAAAAAAGAAAAAAAAGTCTATATTTAAATGGAAGAAAATGAGAGAGTAGGTAACAGAGTCTAAAAATAAATGTACTCATTACCTTATGAAACTGTTACCCCCCTGTTCATCATTTTTATAATAAATATTTATTTATTTTTAAATATTTTTTAAAAGCTATATTTGGGGAAAAAAGTAAGATATGTTTCTTTCTTTCTTTTTTTGCCAGTCCTGGGCTTGAGCTCAGGGCGTGAGCACTGTCCTTGGACTTTCTCAAGGCTAGAGCTCTACCACTTGAGCCTTAGCACCACTTCTGGCTTTTTGCTATGTATGTGGGGTACCAAGGAATCGAACCAGGGTCTTCATGCATGCTAGGCAAGAACTCCACCACTAGGCCAAACTCCCGGCCCCCAGTAAAATATGTTTCTAATTCAGAAAGATACTGGAAGCCTGGAAGCTAATCATACTAACAGACACTGTAGCAATTCTTTTAAAGTCAATGTTGTCTCTAGATTTGTCTTTAAATAACCTCAGGGGACTACAATATATCTTCTTGGTAAAAAAAGAGGAGGCAGAAAACTGAGTTTTGTATAAAGATTGAATTCTGGAAAAATCTAAAACTTCTGTTCATAAATATCAATCATTATTTAACTTCTAGGTGTTTTTCTATGGCTATGAACAAAGATTTACATTAAAAATGTCACCTTGTACAATTAAAACTTCTAACAATACGTGAATATTTGAATTGTTGTACTTCTCCTGGATAAAACATGCTTATTACAAAACTATATGTAAAACTAAAAGAGATTTGTAAGACTTCTAGATTTCTATTTAACGTATAAAGAGCTTGCAAATTATCATTGCTGTCCTTACAAAGCAAAGCTGAACTGAAAACCAACTCTTCTTAGATCTACCAGACAATTGAGGTCAGTAAACAAATGACTGCCTTCAAACCTGCAGAGAGGTAGACACTTGAAAGTCACAATTTACTGGGTGAAAAAACAAACAAAAACAGGAATAAAAAGTCACCACTAGTGCCAGTGCCGATACAAACGACCTATAATTTCTAAATTTCAAACAGTTCAAAGTGAATTAATTTGAGAATTAAAAGCTTAGTATATTAGTATTAATGTGGCTGTCACAGTTTTGCAGATTTCACCTCCAGGAGCACTACTATGATCTAAAGGTAAATAACTTCTTTATTTTGGGTAAAAGAAGGGCAAAATTGACTACTGAAATATACCCAGAGCATTTCATTCTCCTTTACTAAAGAATATTGTCAAAGGAACTTATTTACCAGAAACAAACATACAGTTTTACTAGACCATAATTTATTTGGGTGAAGGGAAACATGTAGTTCAGTGTTGTCAAGCTATTCTGTCTTACCTAGGGAAGGAAAATTTGTGAACATTCTCAGACAAAACACACAGGCTTCTAACAGTCACAAAGCAAACAGTAAAAGTTTATGATACTTCCTCTGTCCATATTGCCACTAGGTCATTTGTGAACAAAGGTAACATCGAGAACTTCTAGGTTCCTATTCTACTTAAAAAGAGATTTCTAGGAAAGCAAATATTAACTACAGATGAATATAATGAATATAATGAATATCAAATGAATATAAAATTTAGTGCTTATTCTCTTCTTTTCCTTTTTATAAAATTCATCATGTATCTCTTTCAAAACAATTACAGACATAATGATTAAAATATAGCACAAAGAAGCATCATTGGCTGGATATATTGGCTCTCACTTTTACCCAAACTATTTCAGACACAG
Source organism: Megascapheus bottae (assembly GCF_031878675.1). NCBI lineage: Eukaryota > Metazoa > Chordata > Mammalia > Rodentia > Geomyidae > Megascapheus > Megascapheus bottae. The sequence goes on along the minus strand of NC_143547.1, from coordinate 55,600,628 downwards.
AAAGCAGGAAGACATAATATTGAGGCTAGCCTGAGCAAACTGTTCATGAGTCCTTACCTCAAACAATAAAAAGAAAATACAGTGGTGTGGACTTATCATCACCTGGATTGTGATACATTGTATCCTACAGGAAGCAATCCAGGCTAGCCTTGGCAAAAACATGAAGCCCTATTTAAAAGCTAAAGTAAAACGGTTTGCAACATGACTTAAGTAGCAGAGTTCTTTACTAGCAATTGCAAGGCCCTGCATTCAAGATCCAGGAACATAAAGACAAAGCACAAAGGAAGGAAGGAAGGAAGGAAAGAAAGAAAGAAAGAAACAAACAAACAAGGAAGGAAGGAAGGAAGGAAGGAAGGAAGGAAAGAAAGAAAGAAAGAAAGAAAGAAAGAAAGAAAGAAAGAAAGAAAGAAAGAAAAAAGCAGGAAAGGCAGAAAGAAGGAAGGAAAGAAGAAAGAAAGAAGGAAGGAAAGAAGTAAAGCAAGCAATTTGACAGGCAGGTAGGCAAGCAGGCAAGCTGGGATCCAGTGGCTCATGTCTGTAATCCTACTTACACAGGAGGCTGAGATCTGAAGATGGCAGTTTGAAGTTGGCCCAGGGAGAAAAGTCCCCCAGAAGACACTTATCTCCAATTACCCACTCAAAAACTGAAAGCAGCAAATGGTAGAGAACTAACTTTGAGCACAAAGAGGCTCAGGGAAGGACCTAAACCCTGAATTCAAGCCCCATATCCAACAACAAAGTGAGAAAAGAGGATGAGAGAAGAAAGGAGGGAAGAAGAGAAGGAAGGAAGGACGGAAGGAAGGAAGGGAGGGAGGGAGGGAGGAAGAAAGGAAAGAGAGAATGAATAAGAAAAGAAAAAAGATGTCTTATGGGTACATTTATTAGATTAAGATATGGGAAAGTTTTAATTAATTAGGACAAGTGACTTTAATATAAAATTTGGACAAAATTCAAGAGCAAGTTGTAAGCAAGAAGATGGGAAATGTTAGAATCAAAAGTAAAAATGCCAGAAATCAACAACACAACAATTTTATGGGCTCATGAAAAAAGTGGAATAGCCAAGAATAGTGAACATGAAGAAAATTGATACTTCCCACCACAATGAAAAGAGAAAAATATAATGCAGCCAGGCACTTTTGGCTCATGCCTGTAAACCTAGCTACTTAGGCTGAGATCTGAGGATGGGGGTTCAAAGTCATCCTGGGCACGATAGTCTGTGAGAACTTAATGTCCAATTAAACACCAGAAATCAGGAAGTAGTAAGGTGGCTCAAGTGGTAGAGCGCTAGATTTGATCTGAAGAGCATAGGGACAGCGCCCAGGTGCAGAGTTCAAGCCCCACGACCAACAGCAGCAGCAACAACAACAAAGAAATGAAGATGGAATAATGTATTCGAGAAATGTTATTTTATTTTACAAAGGGCATAGTATATGTATTATAAACAAATGCAAGAATTGTTTTTATCAATAGCTATTCTAGATTAATTTATTATTATTATAGACATGATTATTTAGGTTTGATTTTTTCACTTGTTTATAAATTGTGTGTGTTTCATTAATTCAATTAACAGAGAATTAGCAACCAAGGTGACAGACAAGTACCTACACAAAGATATGGTAATTTAACTTATACCTTGTTGTGCATATAAAACTTACATAGTGTTAAGGTTTGTCTAACAGAATTAATACCTTGTCTTTGATTTCTGGCACTACCACTATCCCCACCAAACACAAAATGCTACTGCAAGCAATCTTGTAAGTTAACCTTTGCATTTTCATAACAAAGGTGTTACAGAATATCCAACTTAAAAATGCATACTTATATGATGTTAAAACATATAAGATGTCCTCCAAAAGGCTGTATATTAAACACTATCAACTGTGATGTATATCATTATTATGCAGAGCTTTAGTAGCACTGGATAGACTCAGTTTCATATCATAGGTAAAAAGAAGTTCTTTTTTTTCATTTCAATATGCATTTTGTTAAAAATAAGGTTGGGTATGTTTCTAATTTGTATCTTTAAGTTGGCTTTCTAATAATTTATATGACTACATTTTACTAGTTAGTATTTTGTATACTAAAATTTAAGCCTTTATCACTATTTTGCAAATACTTTATCTGCTTTTTCCCTAAACTTTCTATATCATGTTCAATGTACAACTACAATTCATTGTAAAATGTCAAGCTCATCAGTCATTTCCTTTTTGAATTTTGCCACAAAATTTGTAATCCAAGAGGCCATCCTTTTCACAACACAGGTATTAATCAATTTTCGTTCAAGTCCTATCAAAATTCATTTAAAAATTATCTGTCAAGTTGATCTAAGTGGCTCATGCTTGTAAGCCTAGCTATTAAATAGGCTGAGAACTGAGGATTATCGTTCAAAGCCAGTTTGAGCATGGAAATCCAAGAGATTCTTCAGATACAAGTAGTCTTATATATTTCCAATGTATTTTCATATGTTTATGCTAATAATTCTTTTCCCTATCAGAAACATCTGTATTGTCTGTTTAAACAAACATGAAAAATCATTTTACTCATATATGGATTTATAATTTAACCAAAACTGCCAGAAAAACTGTCACCTCAATAATGCCCCAATCCTAAACTATTTTACTTCAAAAATTTCTAGAAGAGTAGATTCTGTGTTTTCCTCACCAAAATTAGTAAATGTTTGAGTTAATTGATGTGGTAATAACCATTATTTTAGATACATTGTGGACATATACTTAATGTACTCAGATGTCATATTGTGGCCCATAAAGTGATTTAAAATTAAAATAAATTATATATAGTTTATAAATATATACTGCTATGCTTTCATTTTTATTGTCACATTGCATAGCCAGGAAAATAGACCATGTAATTGGAAACTGTAATGTTTGTCACTGCTACATATCTTCTATACCACTTATTACCCCAATTTTTCCTTATTAACTACATTGGGTCATTTGTAGTTTCAATAAACGTGTACCAATAATGATAATGATAATGATAATGATGCTGATGACTGCCTTTTAGTTAGAGAAACCTAATGTGAAGAAGATGCTTGTGAGTTTTAATCTGTAATGGGTCACTAGAGATATTTTAATTTTCAAAATATCATCATGCGAAATAAGAGGAATAAATTTGTCCTCAATATTTTCACCAAAGACTGTTGCCCTGAGAATAAACTCATCTTTTCTAGAAAAGTAAATCTAAATGCATTCAAATAGCACTCAATTACTGAAATGTGTCATTAGGCAAGGCAAGACAGGCTACATTACGAATGAATGTTTTAGGGATTAAATTGTATAATAAGGAATGCTGTGTAGGTGTCCATTGGAGTTATGTTCTTATGGCCTGGAACTTGCTATATTGCCCTAGGGCTTGTACAAATGACCTATCTGAACTGCAGTCACAGACACACATCCATCCGCAGGGACTCCTTCAGATTGGGAAATGTTCAGGCTGAAAGAAATTCCACTGAGCAACATTACTATTCCAGAATTCTTTGGCATCACTTAAATGGAACTATTATTTATTGTGTGGAGATGTTTTCTGGCAACATAATTCACTTGAGAACTACACACAGACAATATTTAGGATATTATTAATTAACTTCGATGTCATAGTTAAGAACCAGTTTTCTGCTCATTGCTAATACTAATTTTCTCATACTGAGAGAAAGAAAAATAAAATCAGAAAAACAATGAATTAGTTTCAATTCACTTTATAAAAAAAGCTGTACAATTTAGTCTTTACAGTGGCCTGTCAATGGTTATCAGTACTGAGATATTAAGAACTTAGCAACAGATTTCTTCTGCAAAGCATCTAGATTCCCCAAATTTTATTTGCCAATAGTATGACATTTAATTTTTTTTCATGGAAGGGTACATTCAAAAGAAATGCCATGCGTACCCATGCAGTTTACTGAAATATTAAACACCTTCTGAGGAAAAACCCTGAAATTAGCATTGTGGAATGTTGATAAAATAGAAAAGGAGGCACTAGGTTCTCACAAATTCCTGTCAATATTCATAATGAAACTTCAATTTATGTCCTTAGATTATGTCTATCTGCATTTCTTTAAAGTTGAATGCTGAGACAATACTATTTTCTTCTAGCTCTCATTACTGAGAATTCACATGTGTTTTTGCCCAAAGAATTGGTGATAACAGCTGATGCAAGTTTCGAGATACACTGATGACTTTCTATGTATACTAAAATGTTGCCTGTGCTGTGATGACGCATCAAACGTCACTCTATCAGCATTTTCTCCTCTATATGAATAAAACAAATGTATTGACAAGGCTGATAGTTTGGCCTAGTAATAGAGTGCTAGCCTAGCATGCATGAAGACCTGGGTTTGATTCCTCAGTACCACATACATAGGAAAAGCTTGAAGTGGTGCTGTGGCCCAAGGGAAAGAACTCTAGCCTTGAGAAAACAAAAGGACAGTGCTCAGGCCTGAGTTCAAGCCCCAGGACTGAAAAAAAAAGTATTGACAAGCTATTCTAACTGGAGTGAGGTGGAATCTTACAGTTGTTTTGATTTGCATTTCTTTTATGACCAGAGATGTTGAGCATTGCTTCATGTGTCTATAGGCTATTTTTTTTTTCAGAGAAGACTCTCTTTAAGTCTTTGGCCCATCTTTTAATGGGATGGTTGTTACTTTGGAGATTATTTTTGGATTGATTCAATTTTTTGAGCTATTGATATATTTTAGATATGAGGAATTTGTCTATTGCATGGTTAGTGAAGATCTTCTCCCACTCTGTAGGCTTCCTAGTTAGTTTACTAGCTATGTCCTTTGCCATACAAAAGCTCTGCAGTTTAATGCAGTCCCACTTATCCAGCCTTTCTCTGATTTGTTGTGATTCTTGGTCCTTATTAAGAAAGTTTCGACCTGTGCCTAGTGTATCTCCTATTCCTCCTTGTAAAGTTTTCAGAGTGTCACCTTTTACCTCCAGGTCTTTGATCCATTTGGAGTTAATTTTAGTACAGGGTGACAAAGAAGGATCCAACTTTAGTTTTCCGCAGGTGCTTAACCAGTTCTGCCAGCACAACTTGTTGAAGAGGCTATCTTTCTTCCATTCTATTTTTTTTTGGCTCACTTGTCAAAGATTAGATGGCTATAGGTCTGTGGTTTAATATCGGGGTCCTCAGTTCTATTCCATTGGTCTTCAGGCCTGTTCTTGTGCCAGTACCAAGCTGTTTTGATAATTATAGGCTGTACTAGAGTCTAAAGTTGGGTATTGAAATTCCTCGTGCACTGTTCTTTCTGCTAAGAAGTGTTTTTGCTATACGGGGTCTTTTATTATTCCATATGAAATGTTGGATTGCCTCTTCTATTTCTTTAAAGAATGACATTGGGATATTGATTGGTATTGCGTTGAATTTGTAGATAGCCCTTGGCAAGATTGTCATTTTCACGATATTGTTTGTTCCAATCCAGGAGCATGGGGGTTTTTTCCATTTCCTCAGTTCTACTTTAATTTCCTTTTTCAAGGTTTAAAGTTTTCATCAAAAAGGTCCTTTACATTCTTAGTTAAGGTAAATCCTAGGTACTTTATTTTCTTTGAGGCTATTGCTAAAGGAGTTGCTTTCCTGATTGTTGCCTCATTCCTCTCACTGTTGGCATAAAGGAAGGCAGTTGATTTTTGAGGGTTAATTTTATAGCCTGCTACCCTTCCAAAGTTTTGAAGCAGATCAAGGAGCTTTGGAATGGAGACTATAGGATTCTTTAAATACAGGATCATGTCATCTGCAAAGAGGGAAAGTTTTACTTCCTCTTTTCCTGTTTGGATCCCCTTTATGCTTGCTTCTTGCCTTATTGCACTGGCTAGGAATTCTAATACTATGTTAAAGAGGAGTGGAGAGAGTGGGCATCCTTGTCTCGTTCCTGATTTTAGAGGGAATGGCTTTAGCTTTTCACCGTTAGAAGAAAACTAATAACAACAGATGCTGGAGGGGATGTGGCCAGGAGGGATCACTACTACACTGTTGGTGGGAGTGCAAACTCGTTCAACCACTATGGAAAACAGTATGGCAGTGCCTCAAAAGGCTAAACATAGAGCTCCCCTATGACCCAGCAATTCCACTACTTGGCATTTACCCAACCATCCAGAAACTAGGGCATACTAAATCCACTAGCACAACAATGTTCATTGCAGCACTATTTACCATAGCATAGATATGGAACCAACCTAAGTGTCCCTCAGTTGATGAGTGGATCAACAAGATGTGGTATTTGTACACAATGGAATTCTATGCTGCTGTCACAAAGAATGATATTGCCCCATTTGTTAGGAAATGGAAAGACTTAGAAAAAATCATATTAAGTGAAGTAAGCCAGACTCAAAGGAACTTAGGCTCAATGGTTTCCCTCACCTGTCATAATCAGCAGAAACCTTGGGCTCTCCTAGCAGAGATTTGCAGTAGAGCAAAACCTTGATACAAAAAGCCATATAGTAGGACGCTAAATGAAAGAATCTCTAGGATATAGAAACATAAGCCATATAATGAATGATTGTTGTTCTTAAGGTACTATGTTATCTCTCATCTCTTTTGCTGTCCCTTGGTTATCTCATATTGTTACAGTATCTCACTTTGTTACCTGATATATCGGATATATTTGTATTTGGTTATTTGCAATTGGATAGGGAAGGGGGGAAAACAAGATGAGGGTTGGGGTGGGGGGGAGGGAAATGGGGACCAAGACATGTGAAAGGGTATCAATGTGTGGGAATTAATGCACCATCTATCTGGCAAATATCATATAACCCTTCTATTAATTACAATAAAAATATATGAAAAAATTGTATTGACAATCTTGAATTCAAAATTATGCTTTCTAGTGTCCATTTGTTATATTCAGCAACATTTTCTTCCACCTACTCTTATTCTGGAATTTTAAGGAATAGAACCAAGAGAAAAAAATATCTGATATTAGCTTAGATGTGCACTGGTGGTTTACATCTGTAGTCTTAGCTATGTAGGAAGGTGATATTTGAAGACTGAGGTTAGAAACTGGTCTGGAAGGAAACTCTATGAGACTTCAATCTTTAATAAAGTACTCACAAATCAGGTAGTAGAGCTATGACTCCAGTGGTAGAGCACTGTCCTTGAACAAAAAAGCTTAGTCACAGAAGTCAGTCTCTGAGTACAAGCTGCAAGACCAGCACCAATAACACAGACAACACAAAAAAAACCAATAGAATTTTTGAAAAGTGTAAGATGCTATGAACGTGTCCAACATTATGCCTGAAGGATATTCAATGAAATAATGATAAGTACACAGAGTATGAGATAATACAACTCTGGGCCACCAAATTACTTTTGTTTTTCTAATTTCACATGAAGGAAGAGCATGTTTAGTTAGTTGTAAAGTTTATAGCATTAAAGCTTAGAAACCAGGCACAGTAATTCACTAACATTCACAGCATTTGGGGAATGGAGACTGGAAGAGAAGAAAGAAAGTCAGGGTGAGAGCTAAGACCCTCAGTTCAGGCCCCAGGACTGGCACACACACGCGCACACACACACACACACACACAAACCTAGGTTAAAAATAATGTTTAGAATTTCAGTAACCTTAAGTTTTAAAATGCTGTCTTTGGAATGCAAATTAAGAAACACTGAAATTATTCCCTGCATTCTTTCAAACCACAATGGCATAAAATTAGAACTCCACACCAAATGCCACCTGAGACAATTCTGTAACTCATGAAGATTGAGCAACACATTGTTGAATCACCAAGGGCTCATTGAAAAGATCAGAACAGACAACAGTTTATGATATTTAACAAAAAGGAGCACACAAAATACTAGCTCGTTTGGGATACAGAAAAGGCAGTACTCAGAGGAAAATTTATAGCTGAGTGCCTACAGTAACAAATTGGAGAAATTTCAAACGAGCACTTTTATGATGCACCTTTAGCTCCTAGAGAAAGAGCAGTATACTAAATCCAAATCAAGTAGAAGGGAACATTGGCAAAGTAGCAGGGTATAAAACTGACCCACAAAAACCAATGGCTTTCCTATATGCCCAAAATAAGAAGAGCCAGACATAAATCATGAAAGCAACTCCTTTTGAAATGGCTTAAAAATACTTAGGAATTAATTTAACCAAGGAAGAAAAGGACCTCTCTGATGAAAACCTTAAAAATCTGAAAAAGAAAATTAAAGCTGAACTAAGAAAGTGGAAAAACTTCCCATAATCCTGGATTATGAAGATTAACATCCTGCCCAGGGCTATCTACAAATTCAATGCAATACCCATCAATATCCCAATGTCATTACTTAGTGAAATAGAGGAAGCAATCTGAAAATTCGTATAGAATAATAAAAGACCCAGAATAGTAAACACAATCCTTAGCCAAAAGAACAGGGATGGAGGAATATAAAATCCAAACTTTAGACTCGATTACAGAGATAATAATAAAAACAGCTTGGTACTCTCAAAAAAACAGCTCTGAGGATCAATGAAATAGAAATGAACACCCAAAAATTAACCTACAGACCTATGGATACATAATCCTGGATAAGAAAGAAAAAAAATGGGAAAGAAGAAAGACAGAATTGGTTAAGCACCTATAGAAAACTATATGTCACCCTCTACCTGAATTAATTGCAAATGAATCAAAGACTAAGGTAAAAGCAGACACTCTGAAAACTTTCCAGAAAAGAATAGGAGATACACTAAAAATCCTTGGCACAGATAGAAACTTTCTTAATAAAGAAGTAGGAACACAACAAATTAAAGAAAGTTTTGACACATAGGACTGTAGAACTTCTGTATTGCAAAAGATTTAGCTAGCAAGTTAAATAGAAAGCCCACAGAGTGGGAGAAGATCTTCACTAGCCATACAACAGACAAAGGCTTCATATCTAAAATATACTTACAGCTCAAAAAATTTAATCTCTCAAAAAATATGCAAAGAAATAATCATCAAATTAAAAGATGACTTAAACACTTAGGGAGACGTCTCTAAAGAGGAAATAAAAATGGCCATAGACACATGACAAAATGCTCAACTTCTATGGCCATAAAAGAAATGCAAATCAAAACAACTTTGAGATTTTTTTTTTACCTCACTCCAGTTAGAATGGCCATTATCAAGAAATCTATTAACAACAGATGGCGGCGGGATGTATCCACAAGGAACACTACTACACTGTTTATCGGAGTGTAAACTTGCTCAGCCACTCAGGAGAGCACCATGGGAGTTTCCTCAAATGACTAAACATAGAGCTCCTCTATGACTCAACAATCCCACTACTTGGCATTTACCCATATGTCCATAAACAAGGACATACTAAAGCCACTAGCACAAACATGATCATTGCAGCATTACACGCCATAGTTAATATATGGAACCAACCTAGATGCCCCTCAGTAGATGAATGGATCAACAATATGTGGCATTTAAACCCACTGGAATTCTATGACACCATCAGAAATAATGACATGCCCCAATCATAAGGAAATGGAAAGATTTGGAAAATACCACTGGACCAAAGAAACATAGGCTCCATGGTTTCCCTTATTTGTAATGCTTAGAATGTCTAGAATTCTCCAGGATATGGAAAAAAAATGTTTATCTTTGTGATTGTTCTTGAGGTACTATGTATGAAGATATTTATTTTTTATTTCCCCGTATGGTTTATCTCATGTTACTGTATCTGATTTTGGTACCTAGTATATTATGTACATATGTTTACTTGATTATTCGAAATAGGGAAGGGAATGGGAAAAACCAGATGATTGGAAGGGGGTGGGTTGAGGGAAAGTGTGATAAAAACATGGGAAGGTGTATCAATGTACAAAGTGTAACATACCCACTACTTGACGAATGTAACTATAACCCCTCTATACGTCATCTTGACAATAAAAAAAGAAAAAAAGAAAGAAAAATGTAAGTCAATGAAGAAACAAAAAAAGGGAAAAAGAACAAGAAATGTGCCTAACCGGTGCCAGTGGCTCATGCCTGTAATCCCAGCTACTCAGAACACAGATCTGAGGATCGTGGTTCAAAGTCAGTCTGGGCAAGAAAGTCCATTAGACATCTCCAATTAACTACCAGAAATCCGGAAACGTTTGTGTGGCTCAACTTAGTATAGTGGTACCCTTGAGCTGAAGAGATCAGAGACAGTGCCCAGGCCCAGATTTCCAACCCCATGATCGAGGTGGGGGGGGACAAAGAAATGGGTTTATGGTTCCCTTTTTTTTGATGGGTCTCTATCTGATTTCATGATGAGGCTTTCCTGGCCTCATAGAATTAGATGGTAGTGATTCTTTTTTAGCCAGTCATGGGGCTTGGAACAACAGCCCCACTTCCGATTTTCTAGTGGTTAATTGGAAATAAGAGTCTAATGGTCTTTAGTGACTGGACTGGCTGTGAACCTTGATCCTCAGATATCAGTTTACTAAGTAGTTAGGGTTACAGACATGAGCCGCCACTCCTGATTTGGAAGCTATCTTTCACCTTCAATTTCATTGAAGAATTTGAGGAGTATTAGAGTATGTTCTTTCTGAAGACGTTATAGAATTCATTTATGAATCTATCAAGTCCTGGGTTTTCTTGGATGAGAGGTCTTTTATTGCTATTTTTATTTCAATAATTGATCTGAGTCTATTTCATCGTTTTAAAACTTCCTTGTTTAGTATGGACACATCAAGAGGTGCTAGAAATTCTTCCATTTCTTCCAGATTCCCAAATTCATTAGCATAAAGGTCTGCAACGTATTCCCTTATATTGTTTTAAATCAGGCTTCTTTCTGTGGTGATATCTCCATTCTCATATCTGATATTTGAGTGTGTTCTCTGTTTTGGGGGGGGGTCAGATTTGCTAAGCATCTGTCAATTTTGTTAATTTTTTCAAAGAACAAAGATTTTTTTTGTTTATCCTTGCTATGGTTTTGGGGGACTCTAGTACATGTAATTCTGATTTAATTTTTTTATATTTTTTATTGTAAATAATAAAAGGGTTACATGATATTTGCCAGATAGAAGGTGCATTAATTCACATATATTGATACCCTTTCACATGTCTTGGTCCCCATTACCCTCCCCTCCACCCCGCCCCTCATCTTGGTTTTCCCCCCTTCCCTATCCAATTTCAAATAACCAAATACAAATAAATCCAAAATATCAGATAAAAAAGTGAGATACTGTAACAATATGAGATAACCAAGGGACAGCAAAAGAAATGAGAGATAACATAGTACATTAAGGACAACAATCATTCTTTATATGGCTTTTGTTTCAATATCCTGGAGGTCTTTTCAATTAGCTTCATACTATATGGCCTTATGTATCAAGGTTTTGCTCTATTGCAGATCTCTGCTAGTAGAGCCCAAGGTTTCTACTGATTATGACAAATGAGGGAAACCATTGAGCCTAAGTTCCTTTGAGTCTGGCTTACTTCACTTAATATGATTTTTTCTAAGTCTTTCCATTTCCTAACAAATGGGGCCATGTCGTTTTTTCTGACAGCAGCATAGAATTCCATGGTGTACAAATACCACAACTTGTTGATCCACTCATCAACTGAGGGACATCTAGGTTGGTTCCATATTTTTGCTATGGTGAATAATGCTGCAATGAACATTGATGTGCTAGTGGATTTAGTATGCCCTAGTTTCTGGATGGTTGGGTAAATGCCAAGTAGTGGAATTGCTAGGTCATAGGGGAGCTCTATGTTTAGCCTTTTGAGGCACTGCCATACTGTTTTCCATAGTGGTTGAATGAGTTTGCACTCCCACCAACAGTGTAGTAGTGATCCCTCCTGGCCACATCCCCTCCAGCATCTGTTGTTATTCATTTTCCTGATCCTGGCTGGATTGGAAGAATCAACATTGTGAAAATGACAATCTTGCCAAGGGCTATCTACAAATTCAACGCAATGCCCACCAATATCCCAATGGCATTCTTTAAAGAAATAGAAGAAGCAATGCAAAATTTCATATGGAATAATAAAAGACCCCATAAAGCAAAAACACTTCTTAGCAGAAAGAACAGCGCCGAGGAATGTCAATTCCAAACTTTAGACTCTATTACAGAGCTATAATTCTCAAAACAGCTTGGTACTGGCACAAGAACAGGCCTAAAGACCAATGGAATAGAACTGACGACCCAGATATTAAACCACAGACCTATAGCCACCCAATCTTTGACAAGTGAGCCAAAAAAAAAATAGAATGGAAGAAAGACAGCCTCTTCAACAAGTTGTGCTGGCAGAACTGGTTAAGCACATGCAGAAAACTAAAGTTGGATCCTTCTTTGTCACCCTGTACTAGAATTAACTCCAAATGGATCAAAGACCTGGAGGTAAAAGCTGACACACTGAAAACTTTACAAGAAGGAATAGGAGATACACTAGTCCTCCGTGGCACAGGTCGAAACTTTCTTAATAAGGACCAAGAATCACAGCAAATAAGCGAAAGGCTGGATAAGTGGGACTGCATTAAACTGCAGAGCTTTTGTATGGCAAAGGGCATAGCTTGTAAATTAATTAGGAAGCCTACAGAGTGGGAGAAGATCTTCACCAACCAAACAATGGACAAAAGCCTCATATCTAAAATATATCAACAGCTCAAAAAATTGAATCAATCCAAAACTAATCTCCAAAGTAACAACCATCCCATTAAAAAATGGGCCAAAGACTTAAAGAGAGTCTTCTCTGAAGATGAAACAAAAATGGCCTATAGACACATGAAGAAATGCTCAACATCTCTGGTCATAAAAGAAATGCAAGTCTGATTTAATTTTAAATACATGTTTCTGTCTATTGGATTGGCGCTTGAGTTGTTGCTCTTTTTTTTGGTCCTGGGACTTGAACTCAGTCTGGGCATTATCCATGAGCTCTCAGCTCGATGCTACTGCCCTATCTCTTGAGCCACAGAACCATTTCTGGTTTTCTGGTGGTTAATTGGAGATAAGAATCTCACAGACTTTTTGTGCCCAGGCTGGCTTTGAACCATAATCTTCATATCTCAGCCTCCTGAGTAGCTAGGGTTACAGGTATGAGACACTTTGCCCAACAATTGTTGCTCATTTTTTAAGAGGCTTAAGGTGTATCCTTAAGTTATTGGATTGATATTTCTCCAATTTACTGATTTAGAATCTCAGATCTATAAATTTTTCCATGAGTACTGCCTTTGTTGTGTCTCAGAGGAGCTGTTGTTTTGTGTGTTCATTTTTGTTAAATATCATGAATGTTTGAAATTTTTTTCTGATCTCTTCAATGGCTAACTGGCAATTCAACAATGTCTTGTTGTGTCTCCATGAGTTACAGCATTTTCTATGGTGGCTTTTGGTGTTATTTTCCCTGGTGGTCTGAGGGGATAATTTCAAGATTTCTGTATTTACATATATTTGATTTGTGTCCTAAAATGTAGTCTGTTTTGGAGAATGTTTCATGTGCTGCTGAGCAAAATACATTCTGATGCTGCTGGCTGAAATATTCTGTAGATGTCTGTTAAGTACACTTAGTTTATGTAATTGTTTAGCTCTGAGCTTTTGCTGTGTTTATCTATCTAGAGATGACAGTGATGTGTTAAAGTTGCCAACAATGTATTGGGGCTATGTATAATTTTAGGGTAGGTAGTGTTTGTTTGATGAAGTTGTGTGCCTCAGCATTTTATTGCATTGATATTTAGAATCGTTATATCCATCTATAGGAGAGATCCCTTTATTAGTATATAAAGTTCTTCTCACTTAACCTAATTTGAAGCCTATTTTATCTGATATTCGGATTTTAACTCCAGCCTGATTTGGGGCTACTTGATTGATTTTATTTCAGTTTTTCATTTTCAGAGTCTTTGCTTTCGTGGGGAAAGTGTGTCTCTTCAGGTAAATGGGTAGACAGATTTTGCCTTTTGGATCCAACTAGTCAATCCATGTCATTATATTAAAGAGATACGTACATTAATATTGAGAGTTAGGATTCAGAGTTATTTAGTGGTTCCTGCCATGCTGTCCACCTTCTTAGGTGCTGTGCTGCATGAATTCTTACTATGATTATCTGATTCTCTGTTCAGGAGCCTCTGCTTTTATCGAATACTTGTTGCTTTTCTGTGTGTAGGACATCTTTAAGTATCTGTTGTAATGCTAGTTTTGTGGCGATATGTTGCTTCTGTTTTTCCTTGCTGTGGAAAGCTTTTTATTTTTCCCTCAGTTATGAAAGACAGTTACCTGGAATCACTTCTTGGTTGATAGTCATTTGTCTTTTGGGCTTGCTTTGATATCATTCCCTAAGAGCCAAGATAATAATGTCTAACTTCTTATAGAAGAGTTCTGGGAAGTGTTGAGAGTGGACAGTAAAGGAATAACTGGAAATAAATGAAAAGTTGAAATTATATGAAATTATGTATAAAAGTAGTTGGACAAATGTAAATTTCTTTTTTCCTTAAAGTATTAGCTTCTTTAAAGCACAAAAATTTTCATGGAAAAATATATATTTCTTACCAGTTGTGGGGTTTGAACTTGGAGCCTGAGCTCTGTCCTTGGGCTTTCTCAAGGCTAGCACTGTACCACTTGAGGCACAGCACCACTTCTGGATTTTTCTGTGTATGTGGTACTGAGGAATTGAACCCAGGGTTTTGTGCATGCTAGGCAAGCACTCTACCCCCAGGCAACACTCTCAGCCCATGGAAAATATTTCTAACAAGCAGTTGATGTCTGAATTTGAAGAAAAATGTCAAGCTACCACTAAAATATTTATAATGATAAAAAGCTTCTAGGTATAATTACAGGTTTAGCTCTAAAACTTCAAGCACAATTAAAGATGGAAAAAAGGAAGAAACACCCCAAATCTTCATTGCATATTAAAAACAACAGAAAGCTGTTCTTATGGAAAGCTTGACACTTGTTAAATTACTTCAATGAGAGTATATTTCTGAACATATATATACTATAGTCTTAGTCACTAAGAGTAAAGCAAGAAAGAGTAATGGCCAAGAAAATAAAGTGGTTTTAGTTTCTTGTTTGGCAGTTAGTTGCAGAGAGCATAAAAATTAACATTAAGGATCCTGTGAGAGAAGTTTATAAAATTTAAGATAAAAAGTGAGCACAATATAATTGAATCAACCTTCAATTCCTTAAATATTATATTCTCTTTTAAACTGGAAAATAATAGTTGCATATACTTACATGGTACAGTGTGTTGTTTTGTATATGTATATCTAGTGAAATGACCAAATGAAGTTTATATCTGTTCTATCACCCTTCCTACTTATTTTTGTGGTGGAAACATTTAAAATCTGAATTTTGCAATATGTATTATTAACTGTATTCATCATTCTCCACATGATCATTAACCTTATGTTTTTTAATTGAAAGTTTGTTTCATTTCCTTACATTGCCATATTCTATATACCTACTTGTAGTCTCCCATAGCTGTCATTCTACACTTCACTGTTATGAGTACAAAATAGTGAGTCACAGAGTAGAAAAAAATCAAGAGAGAAATAAGGATGAAAATATTTAATGTAAAGATAATAGAGAGGAGATAATTTGGAAACAATCAAGTCAGGAAATTTCTGGAAATAAACAATATCTTTGCTTGTAAAAATAAAGCCTGAATTTCATTTCCTTTCCAAAAGTTGCTGGTCTCATTCAATCCAAGACTTTATCTCAAAGTCTTGATTTCATACTCTGCTCCACAGAACGTCATTTGTCCCTTGACATCACATTAAAATATTATGTGTAAAGACTATAACCTCCATGAAGACAGATTCCATTTTGTCTTCTGCAACCAACATGCAATACATTGATCTTCAATAAATACTTGATATATAAAGGAATGATATATATGTGGAAAAATTAATGAGCCAAATATTTCATCTGAAGGAATATTTTTTTTCATGTTAGGGGTTGCTGCCATTTAGATATGATTTGTCTCATCCACAATTCATTTTCAAATTTGAGAGCCACTGTAGTGGTGTTGAGAGGCAGTAAATAAACCTAGCTACTGAGGAGGCTGAGATTTGAGGAACATGATTCAAAGACAATCCATACAGGAAAATCCTTGAGGCATTTATCTCCAATTTACCAGAAAACCAAAAGCTAGGACTCAAAGTGGTAGAGAAAATCTCAGGGATAGCACACAGTCCTTGAGTTTGATCCCCATGACTGACAGAAAAAAAATGTGGAAAAAGGGCTAATGCCTTTCACAACACAATTCTTTTTACAAGATAGGATTAGCCTCAATGATAATGCCTTCTGACAAAAGGCATTGCATTTCTTTTTCTGTAAAAAAAGACTACTTGCTTTTCTTCTTTTTTTTTGCTATTACGTGAAACAGTATGAGCTCCTCACTAGACACTGAGCAGATGCTAGTGCTGTGCTGTTAGACTTCTGAGTGTTCAATAAAAATTTATTGTTTATATGTCACCCAAGATTAGGTATTTCCTTAGTAATAGAAAACAAACTGGACCAACAATCTGTATGACCAACATAAAGAATAGATATTACTAGAAGCAGTCACAAGACTGGGGTAGAGGAAAAAGAGACAAGCTGAATAGCAGAACTTAAAGCATATTATTCCATAAAGGGAAAAATCATACTTATAATTCTGAATATAAAGAAAATGTAAAGTAGTGCAACATACTGATATAATTCTACACAAGAGGCTGAGGTCTGAGGATCACAGTTTGAATCCAACTTGGGCAGGAAATTCCATGAGATTCTTATCTACAAAAAACTACACAGATAACAGTAACACCTATATACATTAAAATTTTAAAAATATTTTTTTAAAAAAACTACTCAGAGGCAAGGACCTTGGCCTAGTGGTAGAGTGCTTGCCTAGCATGCATGAAGACCCGGGTTCGATTCCTTGGTACCACATGCATAGAAAAAAAAAACACCGGAAGTGGTGCTGAGGCTCAAGTGGTAGAGCTCTAGCCATGAGAAAGTCCAAGGACAGTTCTCATGCCCTGACCTCAAGCCCAGGACTGGCAAAAAAAAAAACCACTCAGAAAAAGCTGGAAGTGATGCTATGGCTCAAGTGGTAGAGTAATAGCATTTAGCAAAATCAGCTCAGGAACAGTGCATAGGCCCTGAATTCAAATTCCCGGACTGCCACAAAAGAAAATATAAAATAGACATAAGAATTTCTGAGAGTAGACAATATAGGTTGTACATGTGATTTAATTATTTACCATGAATAGCCTTCCCCCTCCAATATATGAACGCTTAAAGAATAATTTTAATCATTTGAAAGTTTGATTACAAACTGTACCTCCTTTCCTGACAATGTCTAATTCCGTGTGGTTACTATTAGGCAATTCTTGATTTCCAACTAGAATGTGTTCAACAATGTCACTGTTGATCTATAAGTTCAGAATGAAAAACATATTTTCCATATAAAACTTGTCACTTATAATATCTACCTTCTTAAACCAACAAAATGCAATTATATCCATAAGATAGCTCATTTACAGAACCATCTGTGTTGTAAAAGTCCCAACTATCTACAACAATCTTGTCGATTGGAAAAAAATGGCACAATTCCTCTAGTTCTAGTTCTGGTAACTAACACGTCCTTCCCAATGGAATATAGAATTACTTTTTCCTCTGTTCAGTCTTCCAAACAATTGGCACAAAGAATTTTCTGACTTTAATACTGCAGCTCAGAGCTGTGACTTTGGTGATAGCAAGAGCAAGTACTTAGAGATGGCAGAGTATAGGATAAAACTTAGAGTTTCTTAACAAGTGGCAAAATAAGTTGTATTTTAGTGAGAAACGGGGTGAAACCTTGAAAGGTAGGCAAGGATGTGAGCCTAGTTGGAGCTGTGGTTCATGTTATAAAGGATATTCTTTGTGCTTTTTTATGCCTTTGAGAATTCAGGAATTTCTAGTATTGCTAAGATAAAAATAAATTAAGTGTTCAGATGAAATGTTTGAGTTCAAATAAAAGTCACTTTATGGCTCATAGTTTTATTACTATTCATTGGAAACATAAATTTAAATAGTAACCTTGCCATGACTATTTCTTTACATGCCTGATTGACCCATGGATTCCTCCCATTCTCACGGTGCTATCCCAAATTACATCTCCATCTTCCGGTTAAAATAGAAATATGGAAGGGAAAAGATTAAATGGTTGCTTTATGAAATGTAATTGCCTCTCTTATGGCACCGTCTGTATTCAATCCATCTGACATCTTTCACAGATGGAAATATGCTCATTGCTGTCTATTCAAGGGGCTCTATGACACAGCCTCATATTAACTATCACGACATACCTCTCACAAAACCCGGACCAGAATACTGTAATTCCTTAAAGTTCTGTGAGTGATACCTTCCACTTTCTTTACTTTTTTTTTTTTGCCAGTCCGGAGCTTGAGCTCAGGGCCTGAGCACTGTCCTTCGACTTTCTCAAATCTAGAGCTCTACCACTTGATCCTCAGCACCACTTCCGGCTTTTTACTGTGTATATGGTTCCGAACCCCGGACTTGGTGCATGCTAGGCAAGCACTCTAACACTAGGCCAAACTCCCAGCCCCTTTCCTTCACTTTCTTATGTTGGGGATTAAGCTGGTGCTTCTTTCTTATGCTTGCTTTCCTCCTTATTTATTAGGGCTACATTAAATTGCCTTCAAGCACAACACTTAATTGTATTATGTAAAATACTCTTTCTTCTTTACTTTTGCATCATAATTATTGGCCTTTAAATATATAATAATGTATTTGTACACCTGCGTGTGTGTGTGTGTGTGTGTGTATGTATGTTTGTATGTGTGTTTGTAGGGCTTCAATGCATTTTCGCTAGGGCTGTTGCTGTATCAGTGTTCATTTTGCCTTTTTGTGGGGGCAGGGGTCATGGGGCATGAACTCTTTGCCTGGGAGCTCTCCCTAAGCTCTTCAGTTAAAGGCCACCCCCCTACCCTTGAACCACAGCCCCACTTCCACTTTTCTAATGATTAATTGGAGATAAGAGTCTCTCGGCTTATTTGTGCCTGGGCTTGCTTTGAACTGAGATCCTCATATCGCAGCCTCCTGAGTAGATAGGATTACATGCATGAGCCCCTGTGTCTGGCTTACTTTTGTCTTTTTGCTGGTTAATTGGAGATAAAATTTTGTGGATTCATTTGCTTAAGCTGACTTTGAACTGCAATAATCAGATGTGAATCTTCTGAGTAGCTAGGCTTATAGATGTGATTCACGGGGCCATCTGCACCTAGTATTTGTAACAAGTAATTCTGTATAATAGAATCTCTTGTACCTACATGCTATTTAAAGTTTCTTCTTGCATGAAGCATCTTTCTTTAATTTTAATTTTTTTGGGTCATGTGGTTTGAACTAGGCCTGGGCACTGTCCTTGTGCTCTTCAGCTCAAGGCTACCACCCTACCGGTGTGCCTGGTTGTTGTCTCTCGGCTCTTCAGCTCAAGGATACCGCGCTACCCATGAGCCAAGCCCCACTTCCCGTTTTCTAGAGGTTAATTGGAGATAAAGAGTCTCAGGTCCTTTTGTACTCAGTCTCGCTTTGAACCTTGATCCTCAGATCTCAGCCTCCTGAGTAGCTAGGATTACAAGCATGAGCCACAGCGCCAACTCTGAACTATCTTTTTTGATACTACACATGGAATTGTCACAACTTACTTTCATTTTTGATTGTCATCTGATGAATCGAGATGTATTTTAGGTATGCTCACATTACTTTGTAACTTCTAAGTTATAACCTGTTCAAACTCATCTATGGCATAGCAAGTCAAGAAGCAAGCTATACCATGAATTTTAGCCTAAATTTCACCTATAATACTATGAATTTATCTTTTTTTGAAAAACTCATCCAACTTTGAAGGTATAGTCCTCTCATCAAAATAAAACAAATTATCATTGTATGATCTGGGCTATTTGATAGGAAGAATCAGATTATAGCCTCCTTTGTGGGTAGGATTACATGCATGAGCCACTACCACTTGGCTTTCATTGTACTTTTTGTTCACACTGATTATGTGCCTACCTTTGAGGTCTGATTTCTGATAATCTTCAAAGGTTCCACCATGCGCGTTCTAATTTCATATTATATTTAAATTATTTTTGGGAGGCACAAGTTTTCTGTTTGCTGAAGGAGAGAGGTCTTCATGAACAAATCCATTGGCGCTCTGTAATATAATCAATGACCTGGATAAGTATCCCCTAATGAGTCACATTACAGGGTTAGATGCTCATGATACGGCACTACCTGAAGGTAGTAGTACATTTAAATGATGGACATGAATGTAAAATTTTTTCAGTTGAGGACTTGGGCTTGAATTCTATTCTTTCTCCTTTTTCTCCCTCTCTCTCTTTGCATACTGGCCATAAGGTAAAGTGTTTTTTTTTCTCTGCTACATTTTCTCCCATCATGGCCAATAAGAAATTGTGGTCAACTAGTCATGAACTGAAACTTCTGATACCATGAGCCCAATGAAACCTTTTTTTTTCATTTTTTTTCAGAATAAGCTTGTTGCAAGCATTTTACAGTAATGGAAAGCTGAGTAAAACAGAAAATTGGTATCAGAAGTCATCATTTCTGCTACCATAACCACTGAGATGTGGAGAAGTTACCATAATTATCTCACAGGAGGAGTTTATAAAACCTTGGAGTACTAAGCTGGAAAATGCTAAGAATGCTGTTTAATGAGGGTAGTGAGTAATTGTTGTCAGAGTTTAAAGGATTAGAATGCTGACAGGAATGTAGTGAGTAAAGCAATGCTGATGAAGTTTCAGACAAAAAATAATTACTCCACTGGAAATTGGACTAAAGGTTCTCATTATACTGTGGCAAAGAATTTGAATGCCCTGAGAGTATGTGGGGTCTTAAGTAAATATTATGGATTTATCGCTGTATTCTGATAGTGACAAGGGTATTCATGGGTAGCTTTAGCTAAATGCACAGTGACAATCAGGAGCATAAAGGAGCCTAAAGTATCAGACAGAAGACAATATATAGGAAATAAACTCTACAACTTGGAGGGAGAGGAAAGAGGGAGGGAAAGTTGGTAAAAGACATGGGTGGAGGTAGTAATTTCCAATAAGAAATGTACTCACTATTTTATACATCACCCTGTACATCACCCTGATAATAAAATTAAATAAAAACAATAAAATAGAGCCATGAACATGACCTAGTGGTAGATTGCTTGCCTATCATACATGAAGCACAGGGTTCAATTCTTCGGTACCTCATATACAGAAAAAGCTGAAAGTGCTGCTGTGGCTCAAGTGGTAGAGCACTAGCCTTGAGAAAACTCAAGGACAGTGCCCAGGCCTTTAGTTCAAGACCCAGGACTGGAAAAAAATAAAAAATAATAAAACAAAATAAAATAATGTCAGTTGATAACAAAAAAGGAGAAGAGAACAAAGTTGGAAGAATTTGTGCTGACCAGAAAAGAAACACACTGTTTGCAGTTATTTCTTTTCTCTTTCTGTTTTGTTTTATTTTATTCTGTTTATTCCTTGGTGTCACTGCTTTTTATTTCTGTAGCTTTTGTCTTGCATATATATAAGTTTAACTGATTTGGGGAAGGGAAGTGGAATCACAGAAATGGGGGGACAAAAGGTGAACCTATCCAACCATGATACTAAACACTATGTATATCACCTTTATACTATGTACACTATATACATAACTTATAATAAAAAGTGTGCAGTTGCTGTGTAATATGTATGTATCTGGTTTGCATCAGGATAACAGGAAGAATGCCTGAAGATCATGCTGAGAATCCTCCAAGGGTACATCAAACATCACAGACTCAAAGATGTAGACATGCAAATACATTATAAGGATTTTCATTTGAGAAGGAAGCACCAGGTATCCCATATACACAAAACCATATAAGAGTTTGTTTGCTTGTGTTCAGCAGGCAAGCTACTTAGCTGATGCTATGTCCATAATTTAAGATGAATCGGGTACTGCTCACAGTGGTACTTACATTTGATTCAGATTTTACAAGCATTTAGAAATCAAAAGTTATGCATCCATGGAGGCTTCCACTAAGATTTCAAGGGAAAATTTGAGAAGCCAGTGTTTCAGGGTGAAAGTCTCTGCAAGCAGGTCATGATGATATTTGAAGCAATAAGCATAGAGCTGCAAAGGAAAGATCCATATGTGGGGACATCAATGACATGGAATGCCTGTGAGAAAAGCTAATGGCACACAATGCCAGCAAAATAGAGTAACTTTGTGGTCTGAAATCAATACAGTTGTAGCATTTTAGAATCTTGAATCTTGCTAGTGTCACACCCAACCATAAAGATGTATGGTATTTACCCAGTATTTTATATTGTACATTTTTCTCTGATCTATCCTTTGTACTTCTCCATGTCCTCCCTTTTACAGAGGGAATGTATCCCAAGCCGAATAGCATTTACCTTAGAATATGTAAAACAAATTTTACAGAGGTCCATGGCTGAGTTTAAGGCTTCAAGTTTGGAATGGACGTGTGAGCAAGCTGGTAAACATTAGAACTCTGAGAACTCTTAGTATCTAAATCTCATCATTTCATATTATGAGACACAAGTGAGCTTTGGGCTTCTGGGAGCAGAATAGTTTGGTTTGTGTAAGAATCCTTCAAATATGTAAGATTGAAAGACTTCATTGTCTTTAAATTTCACCTGTGGCATGATTGGGAGGTAGTAGAATCTTTAAGGAGTGGATGAAGTTAGATTTAGTGAGGGTGCCATTGAAAGGGATAGTAGAGACATCTCCATCATCTTCTCTTTTTTAAAAAAATGTTTTCATTGTAATTAATAGAAAGGTTACAGTTACATTCGCCAATCCATCATCTTCTTCTCTCTTGGTTTCCTCACCATGAATAAGGGCTTTTGCTCCACCATGCACTTCATTGAGGTCTAAAGGCAATTATGAACCAGCACCTCTGAAATCATGAGCCCAGACAAGTCTTTTGTCTTTATTTGTTGATTATCCCCTTCAGTATTCAGCGAGGTGAGACAATTGGTATCATGTGAGTTGAGCAACAACAATGAACACTTGGAGTTCCAAGTGTTGCACGACTAATGGCATAGGTACCTTAACATGTAAGTAATTCAAGCCTGAGTATCAATGTAATTGACTATAGGGACCCTGGTGCAAAGTAAAATATACTA
The DNA here is from genome assembly GCF_031878675.1 of Megascapheus bottae. Classification (NCBI taxonomy): domain Eukaryota; kingdom Metazoa; phylum Chordata; class Mammalia; order Rodentia; family Geomyidae; genus Megascapheus; species Megascapheus bottae. The sequence goes on along the minus strand of NC_143547.1, from coordinate 55,577,540 downwards.
ATAAACAGGCCAGGTTACAGACTAAAATAAATCTTCAGATATATTTCTCCTCTAGAGCAAAGGGTTGTAGTACTGTCAGTTGTCTTCAGTCTTGCAAGAACAAGGATGATGAAAAGGTGATAGTGAAAGGAATCTTCTGTGGAAATAGAAACATGGTTTCTAGCTCAAATCACTATAGATGATGGCATATTATACACAAGATATTCTAGGAATGGAAATGGCACTGCCACTGCATAGAAAAAAATACGAGGTTCCTGGTTAAATTAGAATGTAGATGAATTCAAGGATTATACTAGATCAGAACACCAAGGAGATGATAAAAACAGATTAGATAAACCACAAGATAGTGTTCTAAATGGCATTGTGTTTATGAAGGCTGATAAGGACAGTTGGACATACAGAGAGCTAGAATTTCTTTGGGCTAGAGTAAATATATAACTGTTTTTGTTTGCTTTACTTTTTTTATTCAGTTGAAGGTAATTGTTGGAGAAATATTTTAGAAATAATAGAAAACATTTTGTAGCTCTTGTATTATCTCTTTTTTCTTTTGGAAGAAGATTCACTGATCACACAGGGCTAGGGAAAGGCAATTCTCTGTGAATCCAAAGAATTATGTAGGACAAGAATATTGTCTTATTTATACTAATAAAATTGAACAAGATATATATTCACATTTTGGGGAAATAGCAAAACAGCGGTAGACATTTCAAACATCTTCCTATTTCCTATATATTTATGTGCAACAGTTAGACTATATATTCTGACTACAGTTTAATTTTAATTTTTTTTTGTCAGTCATGGTGCTTGGACTCGTGGCCTGAGCGCAGTCCCAGAGATCTTCAGTTCAATTCTACAGCCCTAACCCTTGAGCAACAGTGTCACTTCTGCTTTTTTCACTTTTCACTTCTGCTTTTCTATTAGCTAATTGGAGATAAGAGTCTCGAGGTCTTTAGTGCCCGGGCTGGCTTTGAACCGTGATCCTCAGATGTCAGCCTCCTTGGTAGCTAGGATTACAGTTGTAAGCCACCTCGCCTGGCTTACAGTTGAAATTTTAAAAAGAAAACTCAGTGACAAGTGACAAATTCAAAATGCTTTTATTTATACTGAAGTTTAGCAAGTACATTTTTAACAAAGTAAGTGTACTTTAACTTAACATATGGTAAAAGAGAGAAACCATACATGTAAATTTCTAATCCCTAACACACTACCATATTTTTTTTCCTTAAAAGACAAAAAGCCAAGCTGAAATGAGCATAGAAAAGCATCAAACACAGTCAAGTTACATTAGCCATTGGGATTTAGATCATATTCTTAAACTGGGAAATCTAATGCAAAGACAAGTTTTACATCATTGCCTTTAAAATATACACACGTTCCTTTTAGAAGTGTAACATTGATTGGATATTTGCTTCAGAAAAGAAAGCTTTGCTGATAAACACAACTGAGATATTTCCATGTTGAATAGTTTCAGAGATAAACTGGACTCACAAGCATCTTCATTTATGTAAAGCCAGCAGGGACCTTTCAGGCCGAATAAAACTGTTGTGCCATTGCTAAACAGTAATAGTTACCTCCTTAAAAAAAAAGAAAACAAGTTAGTTCTGTGGAATAATTTTGATATACACTTAAACACATTAAACTTTTATCTCCAAGAAACAAAAATGACTGAACACAACAGGCTTGATTTAATATATTGGTAAAATTGAACTTAACAAATGTTCATGTGTCAGTTTTCAAAGATCTTCAAGTTTCATTCTACAGCTGTTTTTCTTTCCACAGCACTCAAGACATTAAAGACCGATAAAGACTTTCCATAAACTATGTTATCATGCCTATAGTGAGCTATATATATTTTTTCTTTTTTTATATAATGGTACAATTGAAGTCCCAATGGTTTACCAAAAACAGGGGATAGAGATTACCTAGTTTTTTTTATCTAAAATAATAACATTACACATGTATAATTTCCTTTGTCACAGTTCAACCTAAGACTGTGTATACTGCATGAAGGGAGACTTGTTCTGAATATCATTTAAAGTGTGATGAAACCAATATTCATTTACATGCTGGGTAAGCCAGAGTCCATTACATACTACAGTTAGATAACATCTAAATGATGTTATCTAAGAGTTATTAATGGAAGTTAAAAATTCCCCATCATTATGCCTTAACATTACTATCCAAAAGTATGGATAGTTTAGTACAATTCTATTACCCTTGCTTAAGAAACAGCTAAAATGTATATACTTGTGAATCAAATGTGCCATCTTCTCATATAATGGAGATAAAAATGCATTACCATGCTAGACCAATATGCCAAGTATGAAATACTCAGTCTGCTAACATTTACCGTTTTAAGGAAAAACACATCATTTAAAAAATCTTATGTAAAATGTTATGTTATTTATTACTTCTATGTAGATATTATCATGGTCAGTTAGTAGAATTTTCTTGAAAACATTACAGAACTAAAACTACAAGTGTGGCACAATAGTGGAAGAATAAGAGAATAGAAAATGTTAAGATGGAAGGATTTCAATAGGGGACAATCAAACATTTACCCCAAGAAACTTGGGGGAATCACCTTCATTTTTTCAGTGACCTGAAGAAACAAATTTGTGCTTTTGAAACTGGTAATCTTTCACACCAGAGAATTGCTAAGGCTCCTTTGTGAATGGAGTCAAAAAAATATTTCCTCTGATAAGATTGACTTGTTTTAGTTGCTCAGCCTCTCCAGTCTACCTCATTCACTGTATACACAGCCTACATTTCAAAGGAATATTTCAACATCAAGTGGCAAAATCGCTATACCAGGATTGAAATTTATACAATACAGCAAAGCTTAGATCATGCAGTACAAATTGTGAACATTACAAACTTGAAAATAGTAACAAAACAGCTTATGCTCTAAAATATGTGCAGAAATAGAGTAATGAATGGGAAAAGACATTCACCATTTGTTCTTTACAAAAAACATTCTGAATTTCTGAAAAATCTTATTATGCTTAGTAATTTGTATTTATTTAAAGAGGCAAACATATCTACCCATACCTTTCATTAACTGTGCCTGCTTCTAGACCTATAGAAAATACACAGCAGCTTGAAAGTCTAAAGAAAAAAAAACTAGCAAAATGACAGTATTGAGAAGGATTTTTTTTGAGTCAGAATACAATAAATTCGAATTTCACAGTAGTAAAAGCTTTTCTCTCAAATTTGAAAATAGTAGCCAAACAGATTCCTTTGAGCATGCTGCATACTGTTGACAGGCATTCGTTTACTGTTTGTACATATGCCAACCCTGAATGAGATAGGAAAAAGCCAGCATTGACCTGCTTTCTGACACTGATTCTTGGAGCAATCTCAAAGTTTGCCACATTTCAATTTAAAAATGAATTTGAGCTATAATATGAGTGATTTATCATTTAGTAGTAGCTGTCAAAGTAAACTCCTAAATAAAACAAAAACATCTGGAACTATAAACAGAAGAGAGCAGTAGCTGAATTTTAATCCAAACCCGGCATGCTCACTTCATTAGAAACAGGAAACAGCTAATTAGTAATTGAATGTTTCATGTTTTTAAAAGGGTTTGTATTTGAGCTCCAAACAGAGATGATCTCATATGCATACTGGATGTAAACAAGATTAAAGACCAGGAAAAGCAATGAGCAAAGCCTCTCCAGAGGAATGTTAGCAGTTGGGAACTTACAAGGAGTGACACACACTGGCATTTGGGGAAAACTGGCACAATTTATTGCTGTAAGATTTATCAGAAAGGTAAAAGGGAAAATTGGATAGATAAAATGTGATCATGTTTAAAAACATACAAATGCAAGCTCATGCAGTCTTCTTAGCACAGCTTAGCCTGACATGGGCAGACCCCATAGCAGCTGGCGTGGACTTTTCCATATGGAAGACCTTCTGCTGATCAGCTGAATTATCTAGCCTTCAAAGTCCACAACTGGCTTTTTCAAGCCCCAGGAAGTGTAAGACTTGCATCCTGTGTTATATATTTGAAAAATTTGAAAGGAGTAGCTAAAACCAGGTGTCATAAAGGAAGAAGAAATGCTAAGAAAGGCCAGGAAAAAAAGCGCACACATAAGGATTACTTGTGGTTCAACCAAGTTGTATTTAAGATCTCTTTTGTGAAAATACAATAGTGCCTTTTTAAGTAACTTAATTTGAAATTACTGTTCAATTTCTCATATTTAGTAAATAGTGCCTGAATACATAAGGTGATAATTTTAGATATTATATTGCTATTCATCATTGTTATTCATTTGATATAAAAAATTTTATTTGATTTTCCTCAGTCCCTCTTCATGGCTTCATGACACCAGTAAACAAATCCCTGTGCCCTTGAATGGAAATCTTTTCAGAGCTTAAAGTAACCAAATGTCACATTGATTTGAATTAAGGAAGTGTCTTAAAAAGGTGCAGAGATGGGGGCCATGCCAACAGAATTTTCTGTGTACTGCAACATGGAACTGATGATTAGGAAATGGACAACATCTCAATTGGCTCTTAGCATATGATGAGGAGAGCTTTTCTCACATCAGAATTTAAATATAACACAATGGATTAGATTTAGCCGGTGGAAGGAGAGCACCTTTGGAGATGCATTAAGTGGTTTGATCATGGAAATACTGACTATTTGATTCCTAAAAGGCATGAAAATGATGACATATGTCTGCTACAGTCTGTGGCCAGATCACCACTAGGTAAACAGTTAATATTTCAGGCCATTTCCTGGGCAATTCAAGCCAAATGACCCATTTAGTCCTAATCACTGAACATGATAAGATATCTGACCATGTCTAGATAAGAGGATGGATTATAGAAAATATCCATAATGTTAATTACCATCATCTGAATTTCTCCTTTCTTATATGTAAAACAGACTTTCCTTCTTTATTCACGTTAATAGAAAAACAAAAGAGGAACACCTGGGGTGGGAAAAATGAAGAAAAGAACAAAGGAAGTATTCGGGGTATCTTTTAATCATGGCCTTATTTAAAGATAAGGGATGTCCTAGTAGTAAGGGGATTAATTTGCTGCAACATCAAACGTTCAAGGAAAAATGGATAAAATACAGAAGCTATAACTCCTTATATATCTTAGATAATGCAACAGGCACCATATTTTGTCTCTTATAAAAGTGAGATTGTAGGATTTAATAAGAAATATTGATCGTTTATACAATTGAATTGCCTCCTGATTTAATTTCTATTAAACACCATGTTGGAGAAATATAAAACTCTTTCCTAATAATGGCAGCTTAAAGTAGGTGTGCCTGTATTTTATATTCTCTTATTCCCTCTACAAATAGCATTTTCTCTGTCTTACGTATTCTACCTACTTACCCCATTAGGAGTTTGCTGTGTGGATAAATGTAATAATGTTTGTGAAACACTATGGACTCCTTTGGAACAAAGGGGTTAGTGAAATATAAAGTATCATGTTCAGTGATCATTGTTGTAGGCCCTAAAGCTTGTGAGGCCCATTCCCTAGCACGTCTCTTCTGTATGTGCAAGGTTCTACTGATCAGTCATCAACAAATACTCATTGAAGATTCCATACTATAAGAATTAGAAGATGAATTCTAAAGAATTACAACACTAGGAAAGCAGGTAACTGCTACAGCACCCTAATCGTGCCTATGATCACTGGGGCTTCCGGCATCAGTGTTCAGGCTGCACAGAAAAAACAACAAAACCCGGTCAAAATTTCATTCCAACAAAGACAATTCAAAATCTCTTCAATGTACTTCACTGAAAAGCACAAACTCATTTTATACTGTTTTTTTTTTTGCTGTGCCATATATGTTCAAGATTTAAGTAAATCTCTATGCAATAAACATATTATTTGATTAGCTCTATCCATTGATCAACTATTCACTTACATGAGGCACATTCTATTAAAAGGAAATTACACAAAGGTGAGCAAGATTGTAGAGTTAGAGTGGTTTAAGGTTTAATTTTCGGCTCTAGGGGTGATATTGTTAATGTAAAAATGGTGTACCTGATATTTTTGAAGTCTAAAATATGCTAATGAACCCCTTGAGCATGTTTGACTGTATTATAATCCGCAGCAAAATGCATGAGCAGTTTAATAAGCTGGCATTTAGGCATATTTCTGTTTTTCTCCATGGGCTAAAATGTGAGCAAGATCTGTAACAGATTCTGAAAGTCAAAATCATTGTTAAAGGTTTCAATTTTCCCCCGGGATGAAATATCCTTCTCTGACATAAATAGTGATTATTTGAAAGCAACTGCTCAATTTTGTTTGATGGAAAATGACTACATGTGATCTATCATGTTTCTTATTTTTTTCTGGAAATTTGCTTTATGTATACAATTAAATGCATTTATGGTTTTTTTCTACATGTTTACTTCCAAGTGTTCCATCATCACTTGCTTCCATATTTAAGCAACAGGATTTCCTGAAGGATTGATAGACTTCATTACAAGCAAGCTTTCTTTGGTGGCAGATAAGTTATTTTGAACTAATGTCAATATAGATAAATAAATAAATACTATGATGTAGAGTCTTTAAGTTTCTTAATTAATGATGAGTAGTATATAATTCTCCATCTAGTATGATCGCCTCTGGAATGCCAAGTTTTCCTACCCTGAACAAGAAAAGTAGATAATAATGTGCAGATTCAATTAGCATAACACAGTCTTTACATCAAAATACATGGAGAATTAACTATACATTTTTCATTTGTGGAGAAATATTGAGCATATGACATTCTCAAATCAAAGCAATGATAGATGACGTCGTTTAGACTTTTAGTCTGTTCTTAGTGGAGTTGTGTTTGTATGGAGCTGCTTATTTTAGAGTAGGAACTGTAGACCATTATAAATTGGAGGCAACAAAAGAAATGAGAGATAACATAGTACCTTAAGAACAACAATCATTCATTATATGGTTTTTGTTTCTATATCCTGGAGGTCCTTTCATTTAGCGTCATTCTGTATGGCCTTATGTATCTAGGTTTTGCTCTATTGTAAATCTCTGCTAGGAGAGCCCAAGGTTTCTACTGATTATGACAAATGAGGGAAACCATTGAGCCTAAGTTCCTTTGAGTCTGGCTTACTTCACTTAATATGATTTTTTCTTTTTTTTTATTAAGATTTTTTCTTTTGCTGTCCCTTGGTTATCTCATATTGTTACAGTATCTCACTTTGTTACCTGATATATCAGATATATTTGTATTTGGTTATTTGAAATTGGATAGGGAAGGGGGGAAAACAAGATGAGGGGTGAGGGTGGGGGGAGGGGAATGGGGACCAAGACATGTGAAAGGGTATCAATGTATGGGAATTAATGCACCATCTATCTGGCAAATATCATGTAACCCTTCTATTAATTACAATAAAAATATATGAAAAAAACAAACAAAAATAAATAAATTGGAGGCAAATAACATAGTATCTAATTTTCTTCTTTGTTTAGACACTAACTTGGAATAATTTAATAACTTTAAATAAGTAAAAATAACTTTAAATGGTTTTGTTCCTTTTTAGAATGTTCACTTTTTTTGCCAGTCCTAGGCTTGAGCTCAGGGCCTGAGCACTTTCCTTGGACTTTCTCAAGGCTAGAGCTCTACCACTTGAGCCATGGCACCACTTCCAGCTTTTTCTAGGTATATGGTACCAAGGAACCAAACCTGGGTCTTTGTGTATGCTAGGCAAACACTCTACCACGAGGCCAAATTCCTGGACCTGAACACAATATTCTTGAGATTATGAAAGTGTTATGGGGTTTTTTGCATTTCTCTTTAAAAACTAAGGTGTTTAAGGAGCGGAAACATGTCCAGTCTGAGGGAGAATGGAGGTTATGGGTGGGGATGGAGAAATAGAATGGAAAGTGAATACAATCATGATACTCAATATACATAAATGAAATGGACTAGGAAACTTGAGGGAATGAATGAAGTTAGGATATATGGCTGCAGAGTAAGAAAGACAATAGGTGACACTGATCAAGTTGCATCGCACACATAAATGAAAATGTTGTATTGAAACTCTTTCATAGAACAATTTCAAGATAATAATAATAAATCTAATATCTTTATTATAACTCTTATAAGTATGTAAGTTAAAATATCTCATAAAATCAAGTTAGCGTTTTATAGAGGATACATATGGAAATATTTTAATGCAATAGATAAAGCATAATTAATGTTATAATCATTTCTGTAGTAATTATTTTGCAGTAATTTTTATAATATTAAAGCAAAAATAAATTTTTCTGTTACAGCTTTTAGTTCTTTTTGTTTCTAAATTGATAAGAGGACAAAGTTTGATTTCAAAAGCATCAAATATGGAGGAAAGTGAAGAAGTAAAATAACATAAAAATATTAAACTGTAATTTGTATGATGTTTTATGTGACATCTAATATTCAATGTATAAATCAAATATGCAGTTACTAAAAGAGTGTAAGTTCTCAGCAGTTATTAGCTCTCTCCATTGAAAACTTTCTGATCATTAAATGACGGCTCCAAAATGCTATGATCAACATTTTATATATTAACTTTTTTATTTTAAAGGAATAAGAGCACTGAGTCATTTGTAGTACAATTAGTAAAGAAAAATGAGAAAACTTTATGAACATTTTATAAAGAAAAAAGGAAACATTTTATAGAATCTTTATAAAAAGATATGATTTCTTTCTCTTTTTTTGTGGGTCATAGGTCTTTGAACTTGGCCTGGGCGCTGATCCTGAGCTCAAGGCTATGGCTCTATCCCTGAGTCAAGCCCCACTTCCTGTTTTCTAGAGGTTAATTGGAGATAAGTGTCTCAGGTCCTTTTGTGCCAGGGCTGGCTTTGAACCTTGATTCATAGATCTGAGCCTCCTGAGTAGCTAGGATTACAGGCATGAGCCACTGAGTCCAGCTAAAATCTTATGATTTCTTGAATGGTAGCAGAGGAATTGGTAAAAATGTTGGCCTGATAATTAGTTATATTATTTTTAAAAAGTAGACTGTAAGGCTGGGAGTTTGGCCTAAAGGTAGAGTGCTTTGCCTAACATGCATGAAGACCTGGGGTTCGATTCCTTGGTACCACTTACATAGAAAAAAGCCAGAAGTGGTGCTGAGGCTCAAATGGTAGAGCTCTAGCCTTGAGAAAGTCCAAGGGCAGTGCTCAGGCCCTGAGCTCAAGCCCAAGACTGGCAAAAAAGGAGATTGTATCTTAACATGTCTGTTACTATCAATATTAATTTTCACAACATCATAATAATATTTTAAACTAAAAAAATCTCAGCCTTTTTATTACTAATTCATCTACTGTACACATTTTTAAAGAGAAATGGTACTTGTCTACTCCACTTACTACAAAAGTTTCAAATGATGACTAAAGGATTGTTAAGTTAAAGGCAATTTTGAGTTTTGAGTTCTACATTGCACAAGTCTTCCCTTACATGTACTGTTCTCCATGAGATAATACTTGTATTAACAAATCACCTAGTTCTCTGTGAGACAGTTTTTATTTTTGAAAGAGTACTGGAATGTAAACTGAGGGTGTTGTACTCTAACTCCATTGTTTTGTGCTCATGGCTCCACAGTACTACTTGAGCAAAGCCTCCAGTTTTTTTTGCCAATCCTGGGGCTTGAACTCAGGGTCTCAGCACTGCCCTTAGGTTTTTTCATGGCTACTGCTCTACCACTTAAACACCATTTCTGGCTTTTTTCTATGTATGTGGTATCGAGGAATCAAACAAAGGACATCATGCATGCTAGGCAATCACTATACCACCAGGGCACGTTCCCAGCCCTCCAGTCTATCTTTTGCTGGCTAATTAGCATCTCAGAGTCTTTTCTTCCACAACATCATAATGAGCTTAGCTTACAAGATTGAGTCAACTAGGCCAACCTTTATCAGAGAGTTTAAAAGTATGGCTATATAAGTGCTATGAAGTGAGTGCATTTTGTGAGTTAGTATTCAAGTGTCTAAGCTCTTACACTCAATGTAGCAAGCAAATTGATCTCTCTTGGGATACTTCTATACCCATAAAGCTTAGGTTCATCATACATTTCCAAACAACCATATAGAGATAGTATTGTAAGAAGATTTTTTTTGCTTAAGAATGTCACTAAATTAGCTGGATGCCTTTAAACCAAGATACTCAGGAGGTCAAGATCTGAGGATCACCATTCAAAGCCAGCTCAGGCACAAAAGTCCATGAGACATCTATCTCCAATTACAGAAAACTGGAAGTCACATTGTGACTCTAAGTAGTAGAGCACTAGCCTCTAGATGAACAGCTCAGGGACAGCACCCAGGCCCAGAGTTCAAGCCCCACAACCAACACACACACACACACACACACACACACACACACACACACACACACACACAGAATGGCACTAAGTTCACTGTACTATACATGCACCAGGAATTGCCCATTTTCCCCCCACTACTTCAATTTCAGTCAATAGATTTCTCATTCCAAGAGCCCTAAGCACGTTGGCATAAAATTATACATACTACTAAGAAGCCAAGAAAATAATGATTTTTGTGAGAGTATTATGAGGGATGATACTATATGTTATTTCTCCTGTGATAGCATTGTGTACTTTATTTAAGGAAACACAAGCAAACTTGAAAAATTAAAGTTTTAACTTTTAGAAGACTTTCTTCTTCAAGTATATAGATTGCAGTTAGGATAGGGAAAATTGATACTATACATGTAAAAAAAAGATGAGGTACAAGATAACTGATTAAGCAGCCATAAAAGTTAACTTAAACAATATTTTCTAGGTTATAGTTTTATAAAACTTCATTAATGAAATAGTCCCATAGACGCAAAGTGCTGGCTTGCAATTCCCATTATCTTGCCATCACTGTAATCTCATATGTTATGTGAATGAGATATATCTAGAATTATAAGACTTAGATATGTAGATGAGAATTTATATTATCATCACAATCAATGGGAAGGTCTTTCAGTTAGTACAAAGAATCCTTCAGGTATATCAGTAAGTGGGGCCAGATACTCCTTCCTTAGCTGGTCCTCAATGATAAATTAATGCAACCATTTCATACCCTCCTAACATAGAAATACATGCATCATCTGTGGTTTAATTTGGCAAGTATTCCATAGCACAGAAGTATGTTACTGTTTTGGGAAAGCACCTAGAATCAAAAAAAAAAAACTCAAAAACAAAAAATCCTGTGAAGGATGAAAAAAATAGGGGACTTTTTACTGGGTATGTAAGTAAAAAATGTTAAACCATCTGATAAACCTTGCAGGGAAAACAAAACTTGTACTTACTGGATAATTTTCTACAGGGTAGCTGGAGCTTTTCCCACTCAGTGAGGACAGTAATAGTAGCAGTTCGTTATTTAGTATAAGGCCTTTAGTTTCTGACTTGTTTTTATTATTTATTTATATATTTTTTCTATTTTTTATTTATTTTGGTCATGGGGCTAGAACTCAGTACCTGAACGCTGTCTCTGAGCTTTTGTGCTCAAAGCTAGAGCTCTACCACTTTGAGCCACAGTGCCGCTTCTAGTTTTCCCAGTGGTTAATTGGAGATAAAAATCTTAAAATGTTTCCTACCCAGGCTGGCTTCGAACCACAACCCTCAGATCCCAGTCTCCTGAGTAGTAGCTAGGATTACAGACGTGAGATACTTGCTCCTGGCTTTGATTTGTTTATAGAAAGAAATGTTTTCTTTACAATGGGAATCTTAGGAGTCTATGTATGTCTTCTAATACAGCACAGACATTGTGAAGAGGAAAACTAATAATTGATGAAGTGAGGGAAAGAAGTAGACAAGAATTTCTAAGGAAAGAGGACACTATGGTAGTAGGGAGTATGATGGTTTGATGATTTCTATTTGATGATTTCTACCTGCTTTGTTTTCTTTTTCATTTTTCTTATATTCACAAGAAAATACTCTTCCAAATTCTACTCAACCACATTCTTATAACAATGGTAAATTGCCTTCAGTAAACACTCACATGAAATTTCTTACTTGGCATTTTTGAAAGATATTATATGGGCAAAATTATTAAATTTATTTCCTGGAATAGAAAGAAAATTTATTATGTTTACCTTTACCTCAAAATTTATTTTACTTTGGTATATAGGTTGAAGAATATAGGGAACTTTCTCAAAAAGAAGGAAAAATTATTGAAGATTCCATGCTATTTATGATAAAGATAAGAAGTAAAATATTTTAAGTTTCATGTCATTTTGAGTCTTGGTCAAATGCCTACTGGGATGTAAAAATAACTGAGATACTGACATTCCACTTGAAAAACCAAACTATTAGCTTGTTCTTTTCTTTAACCCAAACAAATACAGAGGCAGCAACAGAACAGCACAGTGTATCAGTTTGCCCTTTTACTTTATGATGCTATCTCTCCTGAACACTTTTTTTTATTCTTTCATTACATAACTAAAAGTTGTTGAATGTCGATTTTCTAAATGTCTCTTTTCTAAAATTTAGGAATTTCATATTCTCCAATTAATTTACCTATTATTATAATAAGATGATGATGCCATTTATGTGAAAAAATTACAAGACATACCCTGTCAATTGAAGTGGTAGCCCCTAACAATGAAATACAGTCATACAAAAGTTAACTAAGGTATAAACATGCAAAAGGAGAAGTCTCCTTGTGATCATAAAATGATGTTATTTTCTGTTCAGCAGTTCATGTTACTGCTGTTCATGCTAATTAATTAAAGGAGCTGTTGTAGTAATGTGCAAACAGGGAATCTGAGAAACTGAGAGGGCTTTTAGGTCTCCAAGTGAAGTTAAGTCAATCTGGGCGCAGGCAATCAAATGTAATGAAATCACTTGTCAGTGCTAAGCTTGCAAAAACTGTGAAGTTTGACTAGGGAGTAAAAGGATTATAATTAGATTTCCAATAGGATAATAACTAAATGGCAGAACGCAGTAAAGAGAAAATATTACTTTGTTAGCTAATGGTACTGCTGTTGGGTTTTAGTTTTTATCAGCTCACTTGTAGTTGTGCTAATTTAATTTGCTTTTATCAGCAAAATGCACTACACAAATGGCACTTGAATGTCATTTGCAAAAATCATTGATCTGAAGGTGCACTTAATGACACCTGGTATGTTTATTTTATGTGAAGCAAAGATTGGTTGATAAGATGGTTGATGTGCTGTCTTGTAGGTCCCCAGCTGAGTTATTGAAACCTGAATGGAACCATATTAGTGTATATTCTTCACTGAAAATTTCACCTCCTGAGATTTCAGACATGGTCATCATACTGAGTAGGCATTTATTTCTATAATGCCTGAAAACATTCACGAGAATGGTAAACAGCTAACAAGTAAGTTGTGCACATGTGCTGTCATTGGAAAATGGATGTATGGCATTGTGTCTTCTAAGAAAGAGTTGAGGCACATAAAAATAAAAGAAATAAGCTAATAAAATGATAATATGAGAATCATACTTCATGAGTACTTTTCCCTAAAATCTATGTGGATATTGTAATAAAACTTGATATGACTTTATTGCTTCTAAAAGAGGCCACACAACATTTTTCCGAGTCTCCTTTATATTCACTTCAAGAGATCTTACAGTGGAACTAATTGAATTTCAAAGGGAGAGCAGTAGTTTTAACGACATATTTCTATCCAACAGAGCTATTGACAATAGGAAGAGGAAGGGTTTCAGTGATGTCTGAACTGTTTGCTGGGATGGCAATAAGCTTTGGAAATGGCATGTATTGACATACATGAATGGACTCTCACAAACAATGACAGGAAATAATCTTCTAATTAAAAATGGATAATTCAGGAGGTAAAGTACATGAAAGCAGTATGAAAATACTGTTTGAAAAAACAAAAAAAGAAAATACTGTTTGAAACATTATTAAAATAAAAACAATACTAAAATAAGACTCAAATGAAAAATACCTATAATACACCAAAGCAAAATTACTAGCAAAATTGGAAATGACATTTTATGTTTTTCTAGTATTACATATTTTGCAGTTTATTGATAAATATGAAAGCGATCTTTAAATCTAGATTGATTTAATATCATGGGATTTTATTTGACCTATTTTAACTATATTTGAGATATGTTCTGATAATGTTTCAACCATCTATTCCCCTGGTTGAGTGAATAAATAATATGTTGCTCAAAATAACCACATTTTGATATGAAAATTTGATTCTATAATCATTTTAACATGAAACATTTATGCAAGTTGCCTACAAAATGTTGAGAATTTTTGTATTTGTAGTGCTTAAATGCTGTGCTAGTTAACAACATTTCCATTATTATCATAAATATTTTTAATGTAATCTAAGTGGCAGATATTCCATAAGAAATTATAATTCATTGTATATATTTATGTATATACATTTATGGGTGTGAGTGCATGCGTGTGAGCATGTGTGTGTGTGTGTGTGTGTGTGTGTGTGTGTGTGTGTGTGTGTGTATTGGCAGTACTGGTATTTGAAACTTGGTACTTTTCAATTGTTAGGCAGGCACTTGAGCCAAACCTTTACTACTGTATGAGCAGTAGAAACTAAATACCAAACAATTTGATTTGTATATTTTATATCAGTTCCTTTGCTTTAACATAAGTTCCAATTCAAATCTTCTAAACCTCTGTTGGTTTCTGGTCAGTTAAGCTAGAAAAGGGGCCTAGAACTTATTGAAAGTGTGCCCAATAAAAGTGAATATATATATATATACATATACATATGCCATTCTTTACAGGCATCATAAAAATAAAAGTTGGGTGAAAAATTAATTATGTATATCTGACCAAAGAAGCAAGAAATGAAGTGAATTTAGGATAATTGGAACACTTCTGTTTATCTCACACTTTTGAGACACAGTAACTAGTATGATCTGACAGTATTATATCTGAAAGAAATAGTAATGAACTGGATGGAAGCACAGGGTTAAAGGATAATAAAACTTTCTTGTAGTGTGTGTGGTTTACTCTCACTGGTTCTCAAGTTAACCTTATATCTTATTCAAATGAGAGGCAGAACCAATCTCAATGTTCCTTGATGATTGTATCTGTGTTTTTGTGTCACTTATTTAGAAAAGATCAATTAAATGTGTTTAGCTAATTTACCCCCTACCAAGTTCTTGGTATGCGAAGGCAATCTCCAATACCAGATCCACAATTACTGAGAGTTCCTTCATGAACTTAGTTGTCGCAATTGATTGGTCAAACAACAAATTCCATTCAAATTTGCTTTACTAACATCCTAGATACGATCTTTAAATTGAGGTTAGAAAGCAGCCAAGCAGAAAATGGATAAGAAACAGTAAGCTTTCATTGGTCCATTTAAGTGTGCATACTTTCACATCTAAAAAAGTTAATGAATCTGGTATATATAGGTGTGAGAAAGTAATCCATTTCCAGAAGATCTGTAAGCTTTGATGTGCCCAAATGTAAAAATCACTATATAAGTGAAGGTTTCTAAACTTCTGAACTCTGAAACTCTGAAACTCTGAACTCTGAAAGTTCCACATAATATGTTGAGCCTTTAGAGAAATACAAATGGACCATTGGATCATATCCTCTGTTGTCTTCACATAGATACAGACATCCAGTACAAAGAATCAGTTTTTTAAATCTGCCTTAAAGAGCATATTCATGGACATTTTTGGTATTAAAAATTAGGAAATACATTTCGCAGAGAAAGGTCTACTTTGTACAGTAAGTTTTTTGTTTCATAATAAATGTGTTACCTACATAAACGTAAAGGGCTGGAAAAGTGTATTAGTACTACATAGGCTAATTTCTGACATTCAGATGAAATTCTTATTTTTTTTGAAATGAAACGCAACTATCTTTTCTCTTCTACTCTCTTTTTGTCTTCATGGAGTATGGGGAGAAGATGTACCTCAGTGTTGAAGATCCAGTGTTCCAGAGGAAGGAGATCATCATCAGAAAATATTAAATACAAATACTTCAGTGTTTCTACCAGGAAGAAACTTTGCTGGACATCATCATAATTCTCATGAAGGAAGTAAACATCCCACAGGCCTGAGTAGCCGCCATTCACCTTGCAGTCTTTCTCCAGGGCCTCCACAGAAATTCTTATTTTTTAAATGTTTTCACTTCACGTAATTCATATGTTTCCTTATTGCCAAATATTTGGAAAACTTTTACTGATTTATTAATGTAAGTCATGAATTAGGAGTCAGACTCCTATTTCCATTTTTAGTTTCTTAAATTAGTGAATAGATTTATAGGTTAAAATTGTGTCTAGAACATCTTTAATATAGAGGTAAGTTACAATTACTATACTTATGGGCTTTGCAAACAGCAATTAGTAAAGCTTAAAAATTCATGTGCACTTAAACACAAATTATAGTCATAGTTACATACTTTTAGAGTACTCTCAACATATAAATGCATATCCTTTCAAAACTAAACATACAAGAAATTTGTTTATATTGTATATGTGATTTTTCTACTTTCAAAGCAAAGGCACTTTTATTCAGTTTAGAAGTCACATGATGTATGTTTCTCTAAAAAAAGTCAGTGGAAATTTCTTCTCATATCATATTATAAGAACAGTTAAACTTACTCAGCTGCTTTGAATAGTATTAACATAGGATTTCACCCCCTTCTCGCTCAGGGGTTATGCATTAGCTGACTGAAGACAGAAGTATGCTTTTTACCATACCTTGCATAGCAGCACTATCGTGAGGAGTCCCATTGCTTTCTATTTCAATATCTGGAATTCCAGTATCTGAAAGAATTGCCAATCAATATTTAGACACAATTCGATATTTTCTAATTCACTTTAAAATAATAATTTGGCTAAGTACCAGTGATATATATATATATATATATATATATATATATATATATATATATATATTCCTAGCTGCTCAGGGGGCTGAGATCTGAAGATTACAGTCTGAAGCCAGCTCAGGTAGAATAGTCTCATCTTCATGTAAAGCCATAAGGGGAGCTGTGGCTCAAGTGATAAAGCACTGGCCTTGAGCAAAAAGGCTGAGAGACAGCACCCAGGTTTTGATTTCAAGCCCCAGGCGCAACACATATTTACATAAAAGCTAGCAGTTTGGTCCTAAGGATAATGTAGGGCTGCAAGTAATATGTGAGGATGTGTTTGTGTGTGTATTTAATGGTAGGAAAAATAATGATAAATTGTTGCTGAATTATACAACTGAATATGTACTTCCAGGTACATAGTAAATACTGATTTATCTCATTTCGTTATGGTGAATTTTAGGGTTTTAATCCATTTATAAATATCCTCTAAAACTTGACTGTAGAACAAAAAATGATGAATATGATTTTCAAAAAGGAAGTGCATTTATAAGGTATGGTGGAAGATGGTATTATCTTTATACTAAGTGCAAGTGTAAACCAAAAATTATGGTTTGTGGTCTTTAAGTAGTTCCAGCTTTAGGAGAGAATGCATTACTATTGTGCTGTTCAGATCATCTGAGTAGGTTCTGTATGTATATAGTTAAATGAAAGTATGACTATTTACTTGAACATTTAATTCACATTGGGTCTGAATGAGGTAAAATATTGGTAACTTTTTCAAAATTAAACATAAAATCAGAAAAAATTGAAATGGAAAGAATTCATGCTTTACTTTTTCAAAATTCACAGTATTTCCAAGAATATTCATAGAGCCAGGCACAGGTGGTTCACAACTGCAATCCTAGCTACGTAGGATGATGAGATCTGAGAATAGCAGTTCAAAGCTGTTCCCAGTAGGAAAGCCTATGAGACTCTTAATTTTCAATTAACCAGCAAAAGGTCAGAATTTAGCTTCAGTTTAAGGGCTAGTCTTCAGCACAAAACCTCAGAGAGAGTGCCCTGAGTTCAAGCACCAGGACTGACACACAAAAACCAATTCCTAGTAAACTTTTCCAGCCTGTTTCTTAAGCACATTAACATTGATGGAATCAGAATAAAAGTAATGAGCATCTTGGAGTTAATGAAAATCAACTCCAGCAAATATCAGTATGTCTAACATGAATAGATCTAAATCACTTTTATTAGTCTCACCACCTGTACTGCCGAAGTCTGCAAACTTTTCTATTATTACTAGGCTTTTTCTACCAACAACAATAGATATAATTTGGGATTTGCTTAGCTATTTTTTTTTTCATTTTACTTCCTTCCTATCCCCTTCCTTCTGCTCTTTCCTCTCTCTCTCTCTCTCTCTCTCTCTCTCTCTCTCTCTCTCTCTCTCTCTCTCTCTCTCTCTCTCCCTCCCTCCCTCCCTCCCTCCCTCCCTCCCTCCCTCTCTCTCTCTCTCTCTCTCTCTCTCTCTCTCTCTCTCTCTCTCTCTCTCTCTCTCTCTCTCTCCCTTCTTTTTCGTCAGTCCTGGGGCTTGAACTCAGTCTGAGCACTGTTCTTGGGCTTTCTCAAGGCTACACCTCTACCACTTGAGCCACGGCACCACTTGTGTTGGTACTAAGGAATAGAACCTAGGTCTTCGTTCATGCTAGGCAAGAACTCTACCCTTAGGCCAATCTCCTGCACTCTTTCTTCCTTTTTACTTTATCAGTTACTTTTAAACCAGGTGTCTCTTTATTAATATAGAAAATGAAAGTTCTGATCAGTTACTACCTTTCAACATCCTCAGGCCACTGTCACTAGTAGTAGTCTGCTTAAGTGCTTGCTCCACTTGTTCCCGACGCTTTGATTCAAATTCCAAGGCTTCCTGCAGTTTTCTCTTGGCTTTTTTCTCCTTCTTCAGGCGCTTTTGCATGGTAGCTGAAATGTGGAAAAGTAATTTACAGATTCTTGGTCAATATAATGGGGTTGCAGGTTTTGATGAACTGCAAACCACAGATACAGGTGCAGAAAGAGAGAGAGAGAAATGTACTTGTTGACATATGACAGAAATTTCTGGTCCTAATTCTCATTTGGTTCATCCGTGAGGATTTTGTTTACTGTATCAATCTTACAACCAAAAACTTCTGTTCAGGTGCAAAATGTGTATGTTCTATAGTAGGCATGTACTTATATGGTGATGGCTTGGAGAATACTTAATTTGACTCATTGCATGCATGTATTAAATATTTTATAATTCTCTTCAATTATTCTTATTCATTAAGTAATTGTTCTTCATGTTTTAAAATAAAAACCCTAAAAAGTCTATTGGCTTACATAACATGGTCATTAAAACAGAAGTGTCCAGTGTTTACTTCTCTGAAATACCACGAATTTTAAAGACAAAAATAAATGCACCTATTAGTTTCTGCTGTCTTTCTCTCTCGCTTGCACACATACACTCCACACACACAAATGTACAGCAACAAGTCATTAAATGTCACTACAACAATGTCTTTGACACTTAAGAAAGGTAAAAACAACAACAAAGCTAAAGAATGGCTTCTACACCTCAATTCTATAGATTTTATATTTCCACTAGAAAATGTAAATGTGCTCATGAAATATTATTTCTAAACTCTAAACCTTAAATCTATGAATGTTCTGAAAGTAAGATTATTGGACTCCACAAATATATTAGTTTATAGCAGCTCTAATGGGATATATTTTCTGAATCAGTCTTGATTTAAAAAAATTAAGATATTGAAATTTTGGCAATAAAATAAATTATGTAACTTATAAAAGAAATTAGGCAGTACTAAGTGGTGAACTCAGTTCTAAGTTTGCTAGGAAATTGTTCTACTATTGAGTCATTACATGAGAACTAGATTTTGAAATAAATACATTAATATATATTTAACAATTCAACTTAACGGATTTGGGGGTTAATTTGAATTTCTGTTATATTCATTTGACCTTCACTATCTTTTTCTTTAAGCTTTAGTAACTTGAAGACAGTAAGTTACAAATAAATTGCTGTGAACTTCAAACTTCATGTCTCACATAGTAACAAAACTCAATGTATAAAGAACCTATGGTTTCTAGCGTTTTGATGAAAGGACTGAATATAGTTGAACATAAAAATACTTTACTACAATCATATTCACATCATTCAAATAACATAAAACAATTTCACCATAATCACAATTTATTACCCTTTTCATATTTCATGAGTATACATTAGTTATATAAAGATATTTCACTGTAATGTGTGCACATATGCATTAAAGTTAAAACTTGATCAAATCTATCCACACTGTTTAAACTAGATATCTGAATTTGATATAAATACAAAATTTAACATTTAGAAATTTTTCCTGTCTAGTGAAATGAATGATGCAAAATGCCATATACACTAAATCTGCTGAAAATTATAATTTTGTACCTTGTAAACAATGTCAAAACCAGCTTTATCTTTAAATGATATAAATAACTAAATACATAAAGGTAGTTTATTTAGACTCTATATGGAACATTTCACTTGAAATATATGACATGCAAAAGTTATGATAATGCTACAAGAAAAGCAATGTCATCTCCATGTCACAGAAGGAAATTCAGTCCTTAAAAGATTTACCCAGTCCTTAAGATCACATAGTTAGAAGCTGTGAAAGGTTGAGATCTCATAATAGTTGTCTCAAAGAATGAGGACTACAAAGTTGGTTAAATCAACACACGATGAATAGGGTTTCCTAGAGCTCTTTGTATGTTTTTCAATGTTTATTTTGTAAAGGATATTATTTTATATTCTATATGTGTTTCACTCAAGCAATGTGGACCATTGCTTTGTTCAATTACATTAAAACGTCAAGTATTCTTTATACCAAGATACATGTTTTATAGTTTGTATGTGTAATGTTATATACATTATTTTTTTCGCCAGTCCTGGGCCTTGAACTCAGGGTCTGAGCACTGTCCTTGGGCTTTCTCAATGCTAGAGCTCTACCACTTGAGCCACAGCATCACTTCCAGCTTTTTTCTATGTATGTGGTACTAAGGAATCAAACCTGGGTCTTCATGCAAGCTAGGCAAGCACTCTACCACTAGGCCAAATTCCCGGCCCCCTTATACATTATTAATGTATAATACACACATGATAAATAGGTGCACATACACAATTTTTCTTCCAGTGTGGAGACTTAGTTGACAAATTAATTTTTTTGTGCATAACCCAGTCTGTCTCCATTTTCCACTGTTTGTCTCCACTATATTCCCACCACTCCGTACTCATCACCACAGTTTGCACCATTTCCTTGTTTCTATTCTTATGCTGTATCACCAGCCACCATTTACTTCATAAAACTCAAGGGATCTCTAATAACAGTATATAATCCTCCAAAGTTTTATTTTGTGCCTATGCGACAAGTCTGTCTAGAATATCCATATATTTCCTATGTTCATTTGACCTTAAAAAAGTTTTCGGCTTCCAGAAGTACCTTAATACCTACATTTCCAGCAAGCTAACCTAACCAAGTCTCTCTATACAAACCTACAATGTTCACAATTTGCTTTTTACCAATTTATCTTAAAAATGAAACCAGTTATGTCAGCCTTCTACAATGCAAATCCCTCAAGGATTTACAGGAACTGAATCTAGTACTCTGCCTCGCAGAAGAGTACTTCATATATAATTATTTGTGTTCATGGAAATATTCTTGATCCAGGTATTTTCTCAAGTTGACAGAGAAGGATGAATACTCATGTTTTCAAACCTGCAAATGACTCAAAATACAGATTTAATTCTATTAGGACAGATATAGCATACAATCATAACTTTATGGCTTATACACAGGATTTGATTTGTAGATGGTCATTTCTTCCCAGTAGTAGTAAGCTGCCTAGAAAACATTTCCATTAGTATTACACCATTAACGACATGACATACATTCAACTTACTTCTGCTTTGAAGCTCCACTGCAAGTTGCCTTTCAAGGTTCTCTCTAATTTCTCTCTCTCTGTAGAGCTCCATTCGCAGCTCCTTCTTTTCTTGCTGAATCTGCTTCTCCTGGATCCGAGCATTATCCAAGGCAACTTTCAGCAGACCCTGTCAAAGTACAGCAAACAGCATACAGTTCATCTTATCTGTTTTAACTTGGCAAATATAGAATACTTTATGTAGGTGCTAATGTCTTGTATTACATTTATTTTGTTTATAGAAATATTGTTGACCTGAATGTTGGTCAACAGTGTCTCCACAGAGGACAGACTGTCAGCAAAAATGAATGGTCCAGGGAATCCAGGGGGCAAGGCCTGCCCAGGAGCCAGTTGGATCTTGTCCAAGGGTGACTTCATGATTGGAATTTGAACTGGTCCCTCTTCTGCAAAACAAAATTAATATCAGTAGTTTTTATAAAGTCATAGCTCAAACATTTTAGCAGGTCACCTCTAAATGGTATCTATATAAAATCTGGTCCTGAAAAAACATGATGAACTTTCACAATATATTCTACCTATTTTCCAGCTACCTCTAGTTTCTCAAATGATTCAGTGTAAAGAAAATATAAAAGAACAATATAAAGAAACAGTTATGGCTACATAAGATATATATAAATGACATATTTTTGTTAACATAATCCCATCATTTTTTGGAAAAGAACATTTTTTCCTCTTTGTATTTGCCTATCTGCCCATCTATCTTCATTATTTTTTGCCAGTTCTGGGCTTGAGCTCAGAGACTGAGCACTGTCCTTGGACTTTCTCAAGGCTAGAGCTCTACCACTTGAGCCTCAGCACCACTTCTGGTTTTTTTCTATGTATGTGGGGCCGAGGAATTGAATCTTGCTATTCATGCATGCTAGGCAAGCAATCTACCACTAGGAAAAACTCCCAGACCCTATCTTCATTATTTTAACAATTTCCTTGAAGGATAATTTATATACAAATATTCACTTATATTAAGTGGATCCTCTGTTTTTAGTAATTTTTGAGATTTGTCCGACCATCACAACACACCTATCATTAGAACATTTGGATCTCTTCTCCTAAAATTCTTCATATTCATTGATGATCTGTTTTTCGATTTTAGTCCTTAGTATGCACTATTTTTCAATCTAATGGTTTGCCTTTTCTGGATATTGTATACAAGTGGCATCATGACATATGTAGTATTTTGTGCCTGGCTTCTTTCACATGCATTTGTACATGTTCACATCAAGTGTTACTACCATTTTCATTGCTTAATTGCATTTTATTCCATGAGTACACCACCTTTTCTTCAAATATTAAATATTTGGTAGGAATTAGGATATTTATCAGAGTATGTGTAAAGTATGAAAAATAAGGTTTCAGTGCTTTATTTAATTTTTTATTTTATTATCTTTAAGTAGTTGTAAAAAAAGAGTTGCCATTTATCAAAGCAGTTTATGATACAATGCATCTAGATCAAAATCACCTCTTCCAACATTTTCAACCTTCTTTCTCCTACCCACCCCTTCCTTCATTCTTCTTGATTTTGTAGGATATATATTTAATTCTTGTCTGCATTTTCCCCTTTCTTCTCCTCTTTATTAGTCTACCGTTTTCCCTTTAACCCCACCCAATTCATTTTTTTATTAAAACATTTTATTAACACTGAGTTTTTATGCCATTTTGTAATGACATGTTCTACAAACTAGTATTCAAGAAAAAAATCTCTATATGCAATAACTAGCATATATATGCCATGGTCTTATATGTCTATATAGATATAATTACATCTCCAAATTCATGTCTATGGCCTGGAGTATCTGCATATTGAGTCATTGCTCTTATATTGTTTCCAACTAATACCCACATATCAAGGAGACCATGTGCCTTTTGTTCCATTGATCTTGGCTTATCTTGCTCAACATGATTTGCTCTAGTTTCATCCACTTTCCAGCAAATACCATTGTTTTATCTTGTCTGGTGGCTATGTAGAATTCCATTGTAAATATGTACCACATTCTTTGTATCCATTCATCTCTAGTGGGGCAACTGGGTTGTTTCCACCCATCCAATCCCTTTGAATGCTTTCTTCCTTGTGTTTTATTTTGCTGAAATTCAACTTTGACTTTTTAAGGAATACAGTATTTGAGATCCCATTTGAATCTTCCATATTCCAGTGAATTTATTCGCACATACTTGCATACCTCCGAACATATTTACTTGTGAGTTTGTAAGCTAAATCTGCATATGAGAATCATTCAAGAAATGACTAACCATGGATTTAGAGATTTGCAATTTTCATATGGCTTGGGAGAAAAAAATAATCTTGGCACTCCTCTTTAAGGTCCCTTTTCATTTTTTTCATGGCTTTTCTTTTACTTTCTAATGAACACTTTATTTATAATTTCCTAACTTTTAATTCTTTATTGGATGGAAAAAAACACATTTATAGTACTAGACACATCAAGAGCTACAAGTTCTACATCTGGTCAGTAAAATGATAATCCTAGAGCCAGTCTGCAAAGCCTCATTTAAACACTAAACAAAAGAATGCATGTAAAAATGCTTTGTAACCAAAAATGCTATAACAGGACCAAGAAGCAAACAAGGCAGAAAATATTTTAGAGGTTTTAGAAGTATTATTGTTTACCAGTGTTTAATAGGAATGTTCCATTCTTAATTGATTTAAAAGGAAAAGAAACCAAGGTGCATCATACTTAAAAGCAGACATTGAATTGAAACACCTTTGTACAACAAGCTAAGGATATATAAGATAAAATAAAAAAAATAAAACAAAAAATAATTTAAAAATCTTTGTTTTGGTCTGGATCCAGCAGGGATGCAAATATGGATTTGCCATATAGTTAGGATACATTTTTCAATGGCAAACAGCTTTTATATGTGCTATAAAGTCTTGACTCCATTGATCTTATAGTCATCATCATTTGCTATGGGATTTCTCATTTGAAAATTTGAGGCATGCATTGTGAGAACATTCAGTGAGATTACCTAACGGGATAGAATTTTTTCAGAATAAAATGCTCTTCATACAGATTTTTTTTTAACCATTTTGTATTGTTTTCAAAACCAGTGAGGAAAAAATGCTAAATGATTAGTTTTGAGTATCAGCAGTTTTATATTACCTAAATCCAACATTACAGTGTTTATTAGTCTGAAATGATTTAATAAAATGGATAATGATTTTATTACATGCTTTAGTACAGAACCCATGATACCTATCTTCATAGGAACTGCCTTTTAGAAAGCTTGAAAAAAGAATTTCTGGATCACTGATACATGTGCTTCATAGAAGTTTCATTTAAAAATTCTATAGCTATATTGCTTTGGAATTTAAAACTGGCACTAAATTCAGTATATTCTTTTGGTGCTTTGTTTTGTTTTGTTTTAGATAACTATGTTTGAACCCAGGGCCCTGGTCCTTTGTAGGGAGGCACTCTATATATGACTTGAGCCACATTCCCAGCATTTTTGCTTGCTATTTTCCACCCTCCCTCCCCCCTCCCTCCCTCCCTTCCTTCCTTCCTTCCTTCCTTCCTTCCTTCCTTCCTTCCTTCCTTCCTTCCTTCTTTCCACCCTTCTTTCCTTTTTTACTTTCTTTTTCTTTGTAAAACTAGGGCCTCTCATTTATGCCTTATATGCTAGAACTGGCCTGGAATATTATGTCCTATTTATGTTTTCCATAGCTGGAATGAAACCATAATCTCTCTTTCTCTCTCCTTCTTCCCTTATTATCTCCAATGTGACTGGAGAATTTGGAAGAACAAAATATTACAGCCATAAATTATGTGACTATATTTATCTACATGTTTTCCTTGGTGTATTTTCCCCTTATAGTTTAAAACTAAATCTGAAACACATTTCTCATTTCTTAGCTAGCAGCTCTACTTTGCATGTGCAACCGCATTTGTGTGTGTGTGTGTGTGTGTGTGTGTGTGTGTGTGTGTGTGTGTGTGTGTGCGCACTCGTGTGTAGAGGCTTGGAACTTTCCCTGACTTTTGTTACTCAAAATTAGCTCTCTACCACTCTATCCACAGCTCCACTTCTGACTTCTTGGTGCTTAGTTGGTCATAAGAGTCTCACAGGCTTTCTTGCCTGGGCTGGCTTTGAACTCCAATCCTAAGACCTCAGCCTCCTGAGTAGCTAGGATTACAAGCTTCTGTTACTAGTGCCTGGAAGCACTGCTGTTTTAAAAGTACAGTTCTCAAGAACTAATCAAACAATATTACACTTCCATTGTTATTATTTGATATCTACATAGTGTCTTATTTTGTCTTCTCCACATGAGTGCATTAAGAGTGCATCAAATGACTTTATGATGATCTATCAGCATTTATAATAACTAGAGTTTCTAGATATTTGTATTATGATTATAAATCACATTGTAAGTACTTACATAGTCTAGAAGACCTACTTTTACAAAATAAACTGCTACAGAGTCAG
This sequence comes from Megascapheus bottae, assembly GCF_031878675.1. Lineage (NCBI taxonomy): Eukaryota > Metazoa > Chordata > Mammalia > Rodentia > Geomyidae > Megascapheus > Megascapheus bottae. The sequence goes on along the minus strand of NC_143547.1, from coordinate 55,551,323 downwards.
AACACTGACTTCCTGCTGTTTCCAGGATAGCATAATATTTTCCTTGGCTGTATATTTTATTTCAGGGACAGAGTTCTTAAAATTAAAGGATTCATTATTACACCTCCTACCCCCCCACACAACCACAGTAGTTAGAATCTGAAAGGTCCTCTTCTTATAAAAGAAAGAAATATATTCACTATGCACAAAACAATATTATAACTACGCTAAAATTGCTAGAAGTCGTCTATTTGATGATGAATGAAATGTTGTTAAATTGGCTGAAAGGAAAATTACTATTGACTATGAAGACGGGTTGCGTGGTCTATGGATTGTAATGTTGCTGTACAGTAGATTGAAGTTTCAAAATAGTATTAGTCTTCTTTAAAGAGATAGACACAGCTGAATTAGGTGTCACTTGCTGCAGTGGAGATCAAATGCAAAAAGAATCATATTTCATCAGACCTAGTCAACACTGGGAAAATAAATAGAAATATAAGAGGTATGCAGGCAATGATTCATTTTGATAATCTGGCCCAAGAGAGACACATAGAGACAGCACACAGATCTAAGCTTCTACCAAAAGACAAATAGGACACAGAGGGTGGGAACTGGTATGACAGTGCAGCAGAGGTCACATCGATTTTCAGCAGCAGTTTTCACACAGATGAGATAACCCTGGACTCTATTTGGCCCATTGTTCATATCCTACCTGTCCCACCAGCAATAAATTTCCTACTCCTAGAAAAAGGGCAGTAAAAAAGAAGGATTCTACTTATGACTTCTTATGATTAAGTTTCTGTGCTAACCAAACATGCTTTTCAGACCAAGGTCACATTGCATGTTAAGGTCTGTAATAGCCACAAGCTAGCAGAAAGATATTATGTTTCAGTGTAGAATAGTGGAAACTGAGACTATTCATCATGTTATCCCCCTATGATTGAAATCTGCTACAAAAATGAATGATAAATCTATTAGAAATGATTTTAATCTTCTAAGGTCTTCCAATCCAAATGGCATCTACATTTTGCTCAGACTTCAAATAAAAAAACTGTTGTGTAGAAGTTTATTAGGCAGAGTTAAGAAATCCTGATCAGTAAACAAACTAAAAACACAGGATAAGAACCTGCAAACACACTGCCAGTGAAATAAGGACATTTCTTTGTAAGCACAGGAAACTTTTGATATTTTTTTATTTAAAAGGATCGCATTTGAAATGGGTATATGAAAACCTTTATCAGCACATATATCGTAATGATATGAACCAAAAGAGAAAGGCAGGACCACTGCTATCTAATCAAGGACATGAGCAACTTTTCTGTTTACTGCAGCAAAGTGGAGACGGCTTTTATTGAGCCTGTTTGATAAACCTGCTGTACTTTGTAGTAGCTCTTGGGAATCCACTTAGAGAACAGGCTCTTTATTTTAATTTTTTGCATAGGGCCCAGATGAATAGATGTAAAAGTTGACAAGAACATAATTTGTATGGGAAAAAGGAAAAATATATGGCAAATACATTGAATGGAAAAGTTCCCTTGAAAATTAAATTCAAGGCTGCTAGAGACATTTTATATGACTCTAGTGTTTATTCCCGTACTTTCGTGTGGAGTTAAGTGTTTCTTCTTTCCTCTGAGCTTTGAGAATTGTAATACAAGAATAGAAACTGAACACAGCTGACTCACAGAGTAGAAGGAAAAAATGCTGCTACCTACCAGGTTATCAGTTTTATTCTTTAACAAGTATATCATGTTCTATTATTTGATTTGAGAGCTTCCCCCTAAATACAGCTGGCCCAAGGGATTCTCCTTTGTTGATGTCATTAGTATTACATTCAGCACAAGCAAGACACCTGCTTCCCTGTTCCAAAATGAGGAACAATAGCAACAACAAAATGACCAACTGCTGTGTAGTGAGGTGACCTGCAAGAATATAAGGAAGTCTCCATTGAACAATGACTCTGCAAGCTTGACATCATCAAATATGGAAAAGAAAATTTTGATCTCCCCTTACACTTCCTTAGGGATATAAGAATATTGAAGACAAATGGAAATAGCTAATAGCAATGGAACAGGTAAGAAACTGAGATAGAATACTGTTCTATTTCTGTTTTCTTTGAATCTTCAGATTAGAAACAGTAAATAAAAGTCTCCTTTGTAAATGATGAATTTAAATTAAATCACCTTTCCAATAAAACACTATACCAATAACAAGTATGTCCAATGAATGGCATGCTTCCATCAAATGCCCAGTGCTTCTCATATTATTTTGTAAAAGCAAACTACATTACAGAAGTGAGTAATGAATCATGAGTAGTTACAGACGTTTCTAGATGTTCAAAGAAAGATCACTATGATTTGGAGAAAGCACTCAGATTTTCTTATCCTCTGTTATCACAGAAGAGTATCCTTAGTTTTCTTAGAATTTTACAGGATATTAGATGTGCTAACAAGAAAGTCTTCCCCACTCACATTAGTGTTTAAAAAAATCCAGCTAAGCAATACTAAATTGATTTCATTCATGAAACAATTCTCACATACATGATAATATGCTGTTTGACTCTGTAATAAAGAGCAAATCAGTTTTAAATAGATACGTGCAAAAATATTCCACGGTTTATGCTTATAAAAATTATTTGCACACTTATCTGAAAACCAAATTTTACAGAAATGATTTATTTGTGAAATCTTTAAAAGCACAGCATCTCAGAGCCTTTAAAATGCTAACCGTGAAGCACTGTTTGCCTAATTGCATATTGCACACTTGCATTAAAATTGCATGAATTTTAAATGTCAATTATTTTTGAGAAAATAGATTTCTAAATATTCATCTGGATTATAAACCAAGATTGACAAGAAAAAATTAGGAAGAGCCAAAGATTCTGGAACATCAATGCACCCATTTTAATTTTGATTCAAATTTTATAATTTGCAAGTTCCTGAGAAAGTTACTTAACTTTTCTGTCTCCACTTACTTCTATAAAGTTAGTTGATAAATTACTATTTGGATCATTCATACAAAAAATGACCCAAAGGAATGAACTAAGGCCTTTTTAATGAATAAAAAACTAAAAAATTCCAAAGTGAGATACTGTAATACACAAATATATTTGACAACTACCACTTTTTTCATGAGGTGCCATGTTTGGGAGGACCGCTTTTAAGGTAATGATTGAATGATCTGAGCTTTGGCTTCACTGTCATGTAGGCCAATTTTATTTTACCGTCTGCGAACATGTACATTAGCAGTTCTTAACAAAGGGTAGTTTTATTGTCCTGAGGACATTTGTCAAGAGGAGTTCATTTAAATACACAAGTTATGGGAGAGGAAAGAGTAAGCCTGCTGCTGACATCTACTGGTAGAGTCCAGGAATACTGAAGAATGTAAAAAAAAAAAAAAAAAAAAAACAAGCCAGCCCTTCCCATTCCCAGCAAAACAGCAAGTGGCCAAATGTCTTGAAATCTAGTCTTCTGGAAATAGAGGGAGAGCTCAATGAGAAGTTAAATAACTACATATTCTTTTCTGTACTGAATTTCTACAGTTTAATCAGCTCAATAAGAATATGAGGGCAACTTAATGACAATTATTTTCAGAAGTTTTTATTTTCAGTTCAGGGTACTGGGCTTTGTTTTTTAGTCAATTGTCATCTTTTTGGTAAAATTTACTACATCTATCCAATTTGACATGCAACCTACATTTCTTTCTCCACCTCTTAACACCTTCTTTAAAAGATGATTTGGAAAACACATTTTCATTATCTAAATTTATTATGTATTATATCACAGCAAAATGTAAATTGAAAAACATAAGGGAATTTTGGTTTTCTCATTACTATCTTCCTCAGAAAAGAAATTATCTTGCATCTATTCTATGGAAACACACATTGGGACATTTATTTAAAAAAGAGTTTAAAATTTAATATCATGCAATAATTATATCAATTTTATTATTTTTATTCAAAAGGACAGGATCTTACATAAAGCTATAATCTGAAATGAATCTTTAAGGATGTACATAGTATTTTATGATTTACTCTCAAACTTTCCAATAAAACAAATGATTATTAACTACAAATTTTAGGACAAATTGAAATTTTGTAATTTTGAAAAATGAATTATACATTTATCATCCAATGCTTACCATACATTCACAATTATTTTCCACAATTCATAGATATTGAGCAAACAAAATGAATTGAGTCTTTCTAGTCTACAGATAGACTTTTTCATTGTCCATTTAGATGACATTAAATTTAAGAAATTATATTGAACAAACTATTGTATATATTTAGATATTCAGAAAATTAAGTCCTATCTGAAAGAAAAATGTACAGTAGACCTATTTGTAACACAGAATCAGTCATCTAAGCAGTAAAAGTCATGAGTCTACATAAAAGGCATAATATTCTTTTGTATAAATAATCATTCAACAAAAAAGCAGATGTTCTATGAGTACATCCTTAAAAAGTATTGATTTGTATTGAAGAAAAATTGAAAGGGAATATTTTGGCAGGAATAAGACTAAAAATAAAAATAAGAGGTGATTGAAAACCAGGCCAACATGGTTACAAATATTGGTGAGAACAATCTATTTTACAAACATTTTACTTTTGTCACCTCTTTAAGGTGCTTTAATGAGGAATGCATAATTATACATGCTTGGCATTTATATCAATATGCTCACTAATAACTTTGCACTTACACCTATTTATCATGTGTGCATATTATTAGGACCACAGAGCTAATTATGTAAAATAAAACCTGAAGCTCCAAGGCACTTCATTTACGATAAAAAGCTTCAAGTGGGACTGGGAATTTAGCCTAGTGGTAGAGTGCTTGCCTAGCATGCATGAAGACCTGGGTTCTATTCCTCAGTACCACATACATAGAGAAAAGCCAGAAATGGTGCTGTGGCTTAAATGGTAGAGCTCTAGCCTTGAGAAAGCCCAAGAACATTGCCCAGGCTCTGAGTTCAAGGCCCAGGCCTGGCCAAAAAAAAAACAACAACTTCAAGTGGTTTGCTAATAGACGAACAGTTTTTTAATAAATCATAATTATAAATTTTACTTTATAAAACTCAATAATTTTTTACAAAGATGAATGATTAAAATGTACGTTGATTATTATGTTAAAGAATTGTGGCTGGGCACTGGTGGCTCTTGTCTGTAATTCTAGGTAGTCAGCCGGCTGAGATCTGAGGATCACAGCAATAAAGTCCCCATGAAACACTTATCTCCAATTAACCACACTAAAACTGGGCATGGTGCTGTGGCACAAATGGTAGAATGTTAGCCTTGAGCCGAAAGAGGCTCAGGGATAGAGACCAGGCCCTGAGTTTAGGTACCATAACTGACAAAAAAATGTGATTTTGACATATTTTTTCTCGACCTTATCATCACAGTAATAAACTTACTTTTCCCCTCTGAATTTGAAGTTTCATCAAAGAAGCAAGCATCTTTTAGTTTAACTGAACAACTTTCATCAAACACATAATCCTATTTTTGGATATTGTCTGTGGCCATGAGAGTTTATCCCATCCTTAATTTTTTTAAATTTGTTATTGTAATTAACAGAAGGGTTATATTATATTCACCAGGTAGAAGGTGCCTTACTTAATCATTGCTACCCTTTCTCATGTTTTTGTCCCCATTTTCCTCCTCCACACCCTCCCTTCATCTTGTTCCCCCCTTCCCTATTCTGTTTCAAATAAACAAATAAACATCTATACCATATATCAGATAACAAGGTAAGATACTGTAACAAAATGAAATAACCAAGGGACAACAAAAGAGAAGAGAAATAACATAGTAAAAAAAAGTCATAATAATAAGAATAGGCATGTGGCAAGCAAAGTGAAAGATCATTATAAGGCTTTCCATTGAATTCTGTTTCTTCCTCATTTCCATTTCTAGTTAGCTTTGTGGGGCTTGGTTCATTTTACTTTACTCTGTTTAAATACTACATCTAACAGAATGGCTTTTTATCAGAAGTGTTTTTTGTGTATTCTGTTTTTATAGTGATTGTACTGGAAGCATATTAAACATGACTCAGTTTCTCTGTATTTAGAAGGTTATCTTTTTAAATCTCAATATCCCTATTTAGAGAACAATAAAAGTTACCCCTACTTTGGAGTTTTCATGAAAAAAAGTATGTAGAAGCATCTAGTTCGCTATTTAATATAAGTTAGCTCCCAATAAAGACTGGAAGACTCTGAAACTAAACTTCTATACTTCTGGACATGGAATGTTCCAGACAGGAAATTGTACTAAATATATATTGGTTTGTAGGGGTTTTAAATGAAATTCATCTTTTAAAATTGTCTCAGGGGCCAAGAGTTTTTCCTAGTGATAGAGTGCTTGCCTAGGCATGCACAAACCCTAGGGTTCAATTCCTTGGTACCACATATACATAAAAACTTGAAGTGGTGCTTTTATTTAACTGGTAGCCTTGAGAAAGCTCAAAGACAGTGCCCAGGCCCTGAGTTCAAGACTGAGAACTGGCCAAAAAAAGTTCTGATAAGTACACTGCAGCACTTAGTGAATACAATAGCAGCTAATTAAAGTTTTCTAAAATAATATTTTGTTTCCCCAATAACCAAAGACAAATTTGTAATTTTGTAAGCAATATGCCTGGTGTTATAACAAACCAGCTGGAAAACTTCATATCCCTATTACATGAATTGTAATTTCCCTTAAATTTAAGTTACATGTTTATTCTCATAAACATTTACAAGTTTAAAGAGGGGTTTCTACTATGAAAACAGAAAATTCTTGCGAACAAATGGACTCAATCCCTGATGGAGGTAACTCTAACCCCTCTGTACATCATCTTGACAATAAAATTAAAGTAAAAAATAAAACCAAAAGTGCTCATTGTCCTCATACAGCTTGTTCATTTCCTGTGTGTCAAGTGTCCATTATTCACTTCTCATTTTCCATCTTTCAGTGTGAATGCCATATTTTTTCACACACAATTGACACAATTTGCTGGTCTCAGTGACTCTCAGTAAACTCCATCTTACATTCTGTTAAAATAATTGTATTAACAAATGCAAAATGTGCTGTAAAAGACAAATTTACAAAAAAGTCATGCAACAACCTAAACTTAACAACTACTATTTCTTACACATTCTGAATGCTTAAAGAAAATTATTAACTCATACTAAGTACAGAAATACTAAAATCATATACTTTATTTTTTATTGTAATTAGTAAAAGGGTTACATGATATTTGCCAGACAGAAGGTGCATTAATTCACATACATTGATACACTTTCACATGTCTTGGTACCCATTATCCTCCACCCCACACCCCCCACCCATCTTGGTTTTCCCCCCTTCCCTATCAAATTTCAAATAACCAAATACAAATAAATTCAATATATCAGATAACAAAGTGAGATACTATACCAATATGAGATAACCAAGGGACAGCAAAGGAGATGAGAGACAACACAGTACATTAAGGACAACAATCATTCATTATATGGCTTTTGTTTCAATATTCTGGAAGTCCTTTCAATTAGCTTCAAACTATATGGCCTTATGTATCAAGATTTTGCTCTATTGCAAATCTCTGCTAGTAGAGCCCAAGGTTTCTACTGATTATGACGAATGAGGGAAACCATTGAGCCTAATTTCCTTTGAGTCTGGCTTACTTGGGCTATCTACAAATTCAACGCAATACCCATCAATATCCCAATGGCATTCTTTAAAGAAATAGAAGAGGCAATCCAAAACTTCATATGGAATAATAAAAGACCCCGTATAGCAAAAACACTTCTTAGCAGAAAGAACAGCGCAGGAGGAATTTCAATACCAAACTTTAGACTCTATTACAGAGTTATAATTCTCAAAACAGCTTGGTACTGGCACAAGAACAGGCCTGAAGACCAATGGAATAGAACTGAGGACCCAGATACTAAACCACAGACCTATGGCCACCTAATCTTTGACAAGGGAGCCAAAAAAATAGAATGGAAGAAAGACAGCCTCTTCAACAAGTTGTGCTGGCAGAACTGGTTAAGCACCTGCAGAAAACTAAAGTTGCATCCTTCTTTGTCACCTTGCACTAGAATTAACTCCAAATGCATCAAAGACCTGAAGGTAAAAGCTGACACACTGGAAACTTTACAGGAAGGAATAGGAGATACACTAGTCCTCCTTGGCACAGGTCGAAACTTTCTTAATAAGGACCAAGAATCACAACAAATCAGAGAAAGGCTGGATTAGTGGGACTGCGTTAAACTGCGGAGCTTTTGTATGGCAAAGGACATAGCTAGTAAATTAATTAGGAAGCCTACAGAGTGGGAGAATATCTTTACCAACCAAACAACGGACAAAGGCCTCATATCTAAAATGTATCAACAACTCAAAAAATTTAATCACTCCAAAACTAATCTCCAAAGTAACAACCATCCCATTAAAAAATGGGCCAAAGACTTAAAGAGAGTCTTCTCTGAAGAAGAAACAAAAATGGCCTATAGACACATGAAGAAATGCTCAACATCTCTGGTCATAAAAGAAATGCAAATCAAAACAAGTCTAAGATTCCACCTCACTCCAGGTAGAATGGCCAGGATCAGGAAAAAGAATAATAACAGATGCTGGAGGGGATGTGGCCAGGAGGGATCACTACTACACTGTTGGTGGGAGTGCAAACTCGTTCAACCACTATGGAAAGCAGTGTGGCAGTGCCTCAAAAGACTAAACATAGAGCTCCCCTATGACCCAGCAATTCCACTACTTGGCATTTACCCAACCATCCAGAAACAAGGGCATACTAAATCCACTAGCACAACAATGTTCATTGCAGCACTATTCACCATAGCAAAGATATGGAACCAACCTAGATGTCCCTCAGTTGATGAGTGGATCAACAAGTTGTGGTATTTGTACACAATGGAATTCTATGCTGCTGTCAGAAAGAATGACATTGCCCCATTTGTTAGGAAATGGAAAGACTTAAAAAATCATATTAAGTGAACTAAAATCATATACTTTAAATCAGGAACAAGAGAGGGATGCCCACTCTCCCATTTCTCTTCATTATAGTTCTGGAACTTTTAGCCAGAGCAATAAGGCAAGAGAAAGACATCAAAGGGATCCACATAGGGACAGAAGAAATTAAACTATCCCTATTCACAGATGACATGATCCTATACCTGAATGACCCAAAAATTCCCCTCCTAAACTCTTACAATTAATAAAACACTTGGGCAAAGTGGTGGAATACAAAATCAACTTTCAAGAATCAATAGCCTTTCTGTATCCAACATCCAACAATACACAAACAGAATGAAAAATCAAGAAAATGATCCCACTTTCCCCCAAAAGAATATAATATTTAGGAATTAACCTAAGCAAGGATATAAAAGAATTATTTAATGAAAAATATAAAAGCCTAAAGAAAGCAATTAAAGCTGATATTAGGAAATGGAAAGACCTCCCATTCTCATGGATAGGGGGAGTCAACATTGTGAAAATGGTCAGAGTGCCACAATTTCAGTGAAATCCCCATCAAAATCTCAAGTATATTCTTTAATGAAATAGAGGATACAATCCAAAAGATATGAAATGACAATAGACCTAGAATAGCCAAAGCAATTCTAGGCAAAAGGTGCAATGCAGGTGGTATTACAATACCAACTGTATTCTACTATAGAGCCATAATAATAAAAATAGCATGATATTGGCACAAAAATAGACCAGAAGATCAATGGAACATAATAGAGGATTCAGCTTATATAATAAGCTTATAGTCAGCCTACATTTGACAAAGGAAGTAGAGATATACAGTGGAATAAACACAGCTTCTTTAATTATTGGTTCTGGGACAACTGGGACATGCAGAAAACTAAAAGTTGATCCCAGCCTGTCACCATGCAAAACATTAACTCAACATTGAGCAAAGACCCAATTGCTACATGACAGAGTATGAGAGACACTAGAACTCCTAGGCACAGGCAGAAACTTCCTTAACAAGTCCCAGGGTCACAACAGATTGGAAAGAGACATGACAATAAAAAGTTTCTGCACAGCTAAAGACATAACTACTAGAATAGAAAGACAGCCAACCAACTGGGAAAAGATATTAACATCCAATATCCACAGGGAACTTAAGAAACAAATCCCCTCCAAACCCAACAAACCAATTGTTAAATGGGTAAGGGAACTAAAGAGAGGCTTATCAGAGGAAGAGGTAAAAATGGCAAAGAAACATATGAAAAAAAATTTCACAAAGAAAATGCAAATAAAAACAACTCTGAGATACCACATTACCCCAATCAGAATGGCCAGTATTCTGAATTCAAACAACAACAAATCTGTAGTCAGAAAAAAGTCTATCAATGACATCTCATTGCTATTTAAAGTTTATCACTCTTCCAGATGTTTGAAGGACATCCAGGCTACTTATTCCACTCCTGATTGCTTACTTCTGATACATGTGTAAAGGAAATTTTTTCTATTTTCTATCCTTGCTTATATTTAACAAATATATAATCACACATCATCACCAAAACAAACTGTACATACATGCACATACATACATAGGTACATACATAAATTAATAAAATTATATTGAGGGAATAAAATACTCCTTATAAAATTAGACATGTCAATGACATAGACCTACTTTAATAGAAGAATGGTATATGTATTAATTGTCTTACTGATATAATGATGACATTCCCTTTGGTAATTTGCAAATATTGTTTCAAAGTTTCCTATCTTGTTCAAATGGCAAGCTGTGCTTTTGGGCATTACAGGGATTTGAACTCAGGGGCTATCATTTGGTCTACCCTGTGATCCATACCCTCAGCCTATTTAGGATCTGGCAGATTTGGCAGGCCTAGGAATTTGACCCTCCTAGCTATTCTTCCTGCATAACTGGGACCAGAGATGCACACTATCATGCCATATTTACTTATTGAAAGGAGGTTTCTCTGTTTGCCCAGGATGTCCTTGAACTGTAATCCTCCTTATCTCTGCTCCCAAGCAGCTAGAATTTCAGGGGTCACCAACTACATCCAGCAGGCATGATATTTTTGCTATAGAGTTTGTGTCCAAACACACAAAAAGTTTGTAAAGAAGACATCTAGGGAGCTATAAAACTGGTGGAAATCACACTCCCCGTAACATTTTAGTACTTGGAAAAATATAATACCAGGGCAAAATGATTTTCTGTAAACATCTTAAAAGCCTTATGAAGGCAATGGCTTCCCATAGCACCTGTTTAAATAATATGAAGAAAAAATAGTTCTTACATACCAAAGCTCATTTCTGAAAAATTCTCTGATTTTTTGAAAGGTCTAGCTTTTGAAATTTTAAAAGAATTTAAGTGCAATATAATCTGTGTGCCACTATGATAATGAATAATCTGGCTGCCAATTTGGAAGATTACAATATTTTCCAAAATTAAGCCACAAAATGCATTTTTCCCCTCTGCAGAGGTTTTACTCTTGCTGAACAAAGTGTGTTTGATTACTATAATTTAGCAAAGAAAAATGACATTTTACATGCTTCAATGTGCTGTATATTTTTGTGTAAGGTTCAAAGAGGCAGAGAGGGGAAAATGCACTGAAGGTAGAGAATGTCAGCATTTAAATTAAAATTGGGGGTGGTGGTGGTAGAATTTTGAGAATATTTGTTTTGGTGTTTATGTTTTTTCAAACTTTGAAAACTTAGGAATTAATAAAATTCCTCTGTAGTGTTTGGTGGCTGTGGTGCTGACAGTAATGTGTGTTCTTCTGTGGTCATTCAACATAGAACATAAATTTGCTTTCTATACACTTTGTTCATTTCAAGATGAGGGGTGGGGGTGGGGGGAGGGAAACGGGGATCAAGACATGTGAAAGGCTATCAATGTATGTGAATTAATGCACCTCCTATCTGGCAAATATCATGTAACCCTTCTGTTAATGACAATAAAAATATATGAAAAAAGGGTATTTTTTTTATTTGTCAGTCATGGGTCTTGAACTCTGGGCCTGGGCATTGTCCCTGAGCTCTTTAGCTCAAGGCTACCACCCTACCCATTGAGCCACACACCCACTTCCCATTTTCTATTGATTAATTGGAGATAAGAGTCTCATACCCTTTAGTGCCTGGGTTGACTTTGAATTGCGATCCTCAGATCTCAGCCTCCTGAGTAGCTAGGATTATAGGTGTGAGACACCATGCCCAGCTTCAAAAAGGATATTTCTATATTCATCTTGTTCATCTTCGTAATCTCTTTCTTTCATTCCTTTCTTTTTCAGTACTGAGGTTTAAACTCAGGGCTGTGGACTTGCTAGGCCGCTTTTAACCACTTGCTCTCTGTCTGTTTTCGATGGTTATTTTGCAGATGAATTCTACCTTGTTCTTATTTCTTTGGTGATTAAAATAGTATTCAGAAAATATTGCCTCTGTCTCTCTATCTTCAAGTGGTTTTGAAAACATTTTTTTAATCCTCTATCTGGCCTCCTCATATTCTTTGAAAGTTAATTACCTAAGTCTTGTCCATATTAAACAACAGGCAGTTTATAATTTACACTACAGCTATTATTCAATTCAATTTTAACATTTCAAAAGCTGAAATTAAAATTCGTATCTAAACTTTTTGTGCTTTCTTTTATTATGCACAACATATCAAATATAATCTTGTGCACTGCATTAAAAAAACAAGTAATACGGCTAGTAATACTTGGCCTGTATCTGTATAAACATCATTGGCTATTTTCAATTGAACAATCTTGGTGCAAGCCACTTAATAAATTCAGAGACAGAAACAAAGCAATCAAATCTTTTCTCTTATAAAAATGACATGTATGCAGATTAAATTGATTGTCCAATTCAACCAAATTCAGTGTATACATATGTATGTGTAATAGTCAAGTGCTTATTTCAAAGCCAACTTATTAGGCTTTTTTCTTTATCAAAAATTATAGTACTTACAAATGTTTTCTGTAAAATAGTGAAGCTGTATACTACTGAAATATTGCCCCAATTTGAATCTGAAATAAAAAGCATCACTTATTCATTATTTTTTGTTATCCTTTAAATAACTCTACAATTCTACTTTTCCATATTTTAAAAGTTGTATATTATTTGGGAAATACGAGATATATATTCATGTAACCTAAAGAGAAAGGTGACTTTGAATGCTATTGACAACATTTATTTATGCACAAAAAACCCCCAGTCTGTACTATGTCTATATATAAACAAGGCACAAGTATAAATGTGTAGGTATTATTGCTTCTTGACTCATTATGGACTTTAAATATGGTGCATATGACAATATCTTATGACTTGCTTAAACTCACTTAAAGAAGCAGGATAAAATTGTATATTATTATTCGGACTTTAAATCTATATGAGAACATTTTATTCTCTTTGATCAAATACAATATTTTGCAATTTTTCACTAAAGATAATTAAAAGGGCGCAATATGTTTCCATTTGAAACCAGCTCTGTATAGGATTGTGGGATTAAAAGAATTGACTACAATCTTTGTTTCAAGTTTCACAAGGTGTTGTTACAATCTAAAAATTAGGATAAATGTATCTTTATTACCCATGCAAACAAAACACAGTCTAAATAGTCAATCATCCTTTAAAGACCTCACCTGCAATTAATTCAGAAAGCTGGGAAGTCATGCAAAAATAGCCATCAGAGATAAGGCTAATTCAGTTCTTTCATGTGGAAGATAAATTTACCTCTTGGGAGTCACTGTCCTTATCCATTATTGAAGCCACAGAGAAGGTCTAAATTTTAACCATTCACAATAACAGGAACAACAATGTTCTTGCTTCATAAATCAATAATTATCATTAACCATATTGTACATACATGGTAGGGTCTAAGAAGAAATGTTAAAATGTAAATATATGACCTCGTTTTTTACATCACAAAGCATTGGGACATTAAAATCCAAGAGAACTTCAAGAGATATCCTCACAAGTGGAAAAGCTAACTTTACTTGTAAGGACAAAAAGAGTAAACTACTATGCGTTGATATTTATCTGAAGGAGAGCTGGTCTATGCTAAAAAACAAACAAAAAATCCTTAAATATTGTTTTTAGCCTCATTGAACTTTGAATTTAAGTGGACATTTATCCAGGAGATTATAGGGAATAAAATAGAAAAATGAAGAAAAACAAATAAATTCAGTGACTTAGATTCACATCCCCTGCGTGAGGTGAGTATGCGCTTATTTTACTGGTTTATTGTTTATGAGCTGTAGTTTTGTCTATCTCTTTGCAATCCACACATGGGTGCAACTGGTATATTTATTAAGTAACAGTAAAGAGAAGGAAAAGAAAAATTTCCTCGTTTCAAATGTGGGTATTATCAACAAATATAACTTTTTATGAAGCATAGATGATATAATTACAAATGATGTTTTATACCAATTGCGATCCCAAAATTATGACAAGCTCTGCAACATATTGAAACAAATTCAGTTCCATAAACAGGGAATTCAAATAACATGTGTGGTTATGGGGATATATTTCTGTTATGGTGATGGGTTTTGGAATAACAGCACCACATACTGTTATTTATCGCATTCTGTTCAGTACATCTATATTTATTTTATTCTGTAATATAAACCCTACATATTTTCTATCCCTGACAAAGTAAATTGAATCCTTTAATTTTCATTCAAAATTGTCACAACATAAAATTATTTTTCCATTTAAACCTCTAAAGACATTTTTCTCTGTTGATGCTAGATTTCGGTGACATTGTTTGAAGATTTATTTTTCAACCCTTCATTAAAATCAATGATGATGAAAGAAAATTGGTTTTGGAGGAAAATATTGTTTACCTCATTAGTAGTAAATTTGTTCACAGCTCCTGTTCATTAAATTAAAACAAAATCTTCAACCAAATAGCCACAATGGCATATTACAATTGGGCATCTAAAACCTGTTAACAAAATGTTACTTAGAAGCATTTTAGAAGAGGTTTGCACACAATCACCTGGGAACATTTGAGATGCTACAGTTCCTTTTTCCTTCATCACAAAAATCAGTAACAATTTTCATCAGACCATTTTGGACATGCTGTTTCCATCCACTTCCTCATCCATCATTTAGAGTAATTAGTTTGGCTGCCTCCTTATCATGATGATAACCATGACACAAGCACTGACTGCTGCGGCTTGGTCCCTGCAGGTTGCAGATGTATCAGCTGTGATATAATCATTACCAAGCACTCACAACCTAATGGGCAGCAGCTTGCTCTTTAGGTCATTCGTGCATGTGCATCTCCATTCTCTTACTTACTATTCCAGCAACTTCTGGTACTGCTTTCTCTGTTCCAGTCTGAAGGGAGAGGAAATAGATCTTAGATGCATATTGTGTTGATTTCAATACTGTCACCCAAATTCCAAATATATTTCTATCTATTCTTTCCCGCTCAGCCTCTTCCTACATTTCCTGATACACAGTAGCAGAAACATTAGGGAAAATTAAGGATGTCTATGGGAATATGGAAGAGATTTTTTTCTCCTTAGATTCTACTGTATATTCTTTTAAAGACTTCTCTATAAGGACTTGCTTTTTGGATGTGGCTGTCGAATTCTGACATAGAAATCAAATGATCATATGTATAGCCATGCATGGGACTTAGGTATACTGCTTAGCTGACTTAAAAAAATAGTCCACAACATTTTATGAGCTGCAAATTAGAGATTTATATATAAAGAATACATGACCTATGAGGACTAGAGTGATGGCTCAAGTTGTAATACACCTCCCTAGCAAGCAAGAGATTCTGAGTTCAAGCTCCATACTGAAAAGAAATAAGTAACAATGGAAAGAATGCAGATGGAATATATGAAGCAATATTTTTAGAATTCTTTATATTTCAAAATCAAGTTACTCATTTTGGCTGTGCTCTTGATTTTTAAATTAAAAATGGTGCTTCTGAAATTTTATGCATTAATAAATACCTTTAATTCACCATATCAATATGATTACCACTGTATTTTTCTTACCATTTATAGCAAAACTTCTTGAACATATTATCTATACTTGTCTGATTCTCCCATAAACTTGTTTCAATTTAGTTTTTATTCTCATCTGTGCATAAACACTACCCCTACAAGAGTGGTTAGTTATTCATGTTACCAAATCTAAAGGTCAATTTTAAACTCTTAAGCGTTCTCAACAGCTTTGGACAATTGCTTTTGACAGTTGATTAGGCCATCTTTTAAGCATATCTTCTTCATTGGAATTCCAAGATATTCCTTTCTCTTATTTTTTGTCCTATTTTATTTACTGCTCCCTCAGAGTTCATTTCACATGTTCCTCTTCATTAGCCAGACTTATTTGGTAATGACTGAGAACTCAGTCTTTGAGCTTGGATCAGTCACTTTTATCCTTATTATCTTGACAACTTTGTCATTTCATGGTCTTAATGTCATCAATAAACTGATTTTTTAAAAAGCTCCATCTCTAGCCTGCTATCTTTCTTTTAAATACTGCTTGCTCAGTATTTCCACAAGGTATAAAACAAATACTTCAATATTTCCATAGTCAAAATATTATGTATAATACTGACTTATAATGTTAATTTCATAGTTTGCTTAATTCATGTGATGGTTATAACTTTATTTTTTCCAGTCTTAACAAGGAGACAGTACATTTTCATTTAACCTTGCATATCTTTGATTTATTTAAGTAATTAGTAAATATATTGGCAAAACCACTATTTCTTCCACTTTCCTACACTATCCTTTTGGTGGCTATGTATATCATGCTTAATGACTTTTGATGATGCCTGTGACACAAGCTCACTGAAATCACTCTTGAAATGTTAGTCTTTTTGAAAAAAAACTTGGATTTTGAATGACCTTTCTGTATTCATCTAAATAACCCTTATAGATATTGTCTACTTATATTCTTAGTAAAATAGACATTATTGTCATTGAAGTTAGTGTCTGGCTACTCAAAGGAATGTGGCAGGGCTGACAAGCAGAAAGTGGATTTGACAAGCTATTTATTCCTGGAATGAAAACTGAAAAATTTCTAAGTAACCCATTCAAATATGCCATTTTTGTTTAGAGGGAGACAAAAAAATAATCACACATATATTTGTTTAAGCTCTTTAAAAGGTATAAAGATTATTAACCTGAATGTTTATGTACTTTAATTATCTGTCTATAGTTTCATAAATTTTCATCCAAATGTGAATTTTTGTGTTTATTTTTCCAAGAAATTTTTATTGTAAATAATCAAAGGGCTGCATTATATTCCCCACATAGAAAGTATATTACTTCACAAATATTGCATTGAATTTGTAGATAGCCCTTGGCAGGATTGCCATTTTCACGATGTTAATTCTTTCATTCCAGGAGCATGGGAGGTTTTTCCATTTCCTCAGTTCTGCATTTCTGCTTTAATTTCCTTTTTCAGGATTTTAAAGTTTTCATCATAAAGTTCCTTTACATTCTTAGTTAAGTTAATTCCTAGGTACTTTATTTTCTTTGACACTATTGCAAAAGGAATTGCTTTCCTGATTGTTGCCTCAGTCCTCTCGCTGTTGGCATATAGGTAGGCGGGTGATTCTTTATGGCTTCCTCACATTTACATATGGCTTCCTCATGTTCATGTATATCCTTCTTTATGGCTTCCTCACATGACATTTATCCTACCTTATGGCTTCCTCACATTTACATTTGGCTTCCTCTGGTTCATGGATATTTTTCTGTATGTTTTCATACTTTTCATTAATCATGTTTACAAATTGCATTTGTAAAGCATTTAAAGGACTGTCCTCTAGGTTTGCCATTGACTGCTCTATTGCCTGTTTATATTGGGTGGGAGATGTTATTCCTTGATTTGCCATTTTCTTGAGTTTCTTATTCTGCCCATTTGAAAATGGGAGCAAGACTGATACCACACATGATTACAGTTTAAAGATATAACCAACCTAGAGCACTTTAGCTGGCCAGACAATAGAAGTTCACAATTTTAGATTGGTCTTATCACTCTCTCTCCCTTTTTGTGCACTTCAGGCAAATCTAACACCACCACGGAATACTGTTTTATGACCCCAAAACCCACAATCTTATCTGTATGATATTTAAGTCACTCTGGACCTATAGTATAATTGAACACACACATGTACACACACACACATATATATATATATGTATGTATATATATATATATATATATATAGTCTTGGTCAACAACAATCAACTGTAGATCCATGTACTACAAAAATTGAAGAAGGAACAAAGTACAAGAGATAGAAAAATAGTTTGAAAGACAAGAGGGGAGAGAAGAAAAGAGTAATGTAGTAGTGTAAGAATAATATACTAATGAAGGGAAGGGATAGAGGTAGGATAACTGATACAAAGGGAAAATAATTGAATAAAAATTTAGAAAAAATAAGATAAAATAAAAAGAGGAAAAAATAATATATAAAGAAAAGAGGAAAGTACATATGGGAGAAATTAATGATAAAAAATAAAAGGGGATTCCCCTCAGTTGATGAGCAGATTCAACAAGATGTGGTATTTATACACAATGGAATTCTATGCTGCTGTCAGAAAGAATGACATCACCTCATTTGTAAAAAAATGGAAAGACTTAGAAAAAATCATATTAAGTGAAGTAAGCCAGACTCAAAGGAACATAGGCTCAATGTTTTCCCTCATTTGTCATAATCAGTAGAAACCTTGGGCTCTCCTAGTAGAGATTTACATTAGAACTAAACCTAGATACATAAGGCCATATAGTATGATACTCAATGAAAGGACCTCCAGGATATAAAAATTAAGCCATATAGCATAATGTACTATGTTACCTCTCATCTCTTTTGCTGTGCCTTGGTCACCTTGTATTGTTACAGTATTTCACCTTGTTATCTGATATATTTTACGTATGTGTATTTGGTTATTTGAAATTGTATAGGGAAGGGGGAAAACAAGATGAGGGGCAGGTACAGAGGGGAGGGAAATAGGGACCAAGACATGAGAAAGGGTATCAATGTATGAGAAGTAATGCACCCTCCATCTGGTGTATATAATGTAACCCTTCTATTAAGTACAATAAAAATATATGGAAAAATAAAATAAAATAAATGGATACCTCACAATTGTGAGTTCTTAAACAAGAAATACTAAGGTTAAGAACAGACAGGTTAAAAAGCAGGGTATTGTATAAATAAAAATATAATTTGTAACAAGTCTGTACACAATGCTGTCAGTAGGTTTCTAGGAATGACCACAATGACAAAAGGAAAGAGAAAAGAAAGAAGAAAAAGAAAAATAAACAATATATATATATATACATATATATACACATATACACACATATTTTTTTAAAAAGAGGGAAAAAGAGGATGGAAATAAAATAGAAAAAAAAGAACAAATAAAATTGCAAATGAAAAAAAGTTATAAAATGTTCAAAAACTATGGTTAAAGAAAAGGAATTCTTCAGTATTTTTCTTTGGGAGGGGTGAACTTGTGTCTCCACTAAATTTGGGATCCAAACACTTTAAGAAGGCTTTTTCTACTGTGATTTGGCTTTGCAGTTTTTCTCATCAGTTTGGACTATTTTCGGTAGCTTGAGCTTTAGCCAAGATCAGCAGAGAGCCTGGAGTGCAGCTGTCTCCGGCTTTGTTTACCAGGAGAGCAGCCCCGCTCTGGAGGAACCACCTCCGCTAGTCAGGAAAGTGGATGTCCAGCTAAGCTGACTCTAGGAAAAACCTTTGCCCTTTTGAAAGATGGCTCTGCCAGCACCACTTCTCAGGCTCCAGTTGGTATGGCAGGGTCTTTGCCAGTAGTCAAAATGAGCTGCTGCTGGCTGGTGGGGGAGGGGCTGCACTTGGTTGTCTGGGTTCATGAAGGTGTCAGGTCCACCCCACAGATAGGTGATGGGCTCACGGCTAGGTCAGGCTCTGCACTGCCGAGAAGTGCTGTATGAACAGATTCCGAGGCTTTGTTTCCGCTGCTGCTTGTTTGGAGAGCGGCTGGTGGCCACCAATGCTGTGGGCTCCAAATTTTCTTCTTCACCAGGCTGCCTGATGTTTTCCTCTCTAACTGAGATCTCTATGGTGCTAAAGCTTACTTAGAATCCATCTTTAGCTATAAATTTTCTGCTATGATGTTAAAACTGGTATCTTGGCGAGAGCTCAGAAAGACTCACCCTGAACTGCCTCCATCTTCTGCCTATCTAACAAATACTGACCTTTAAGGATAAAAGACACCACAGGACACACAAACTACAGTTTTTTTAATGGCAGGAAATGAAACTTTAATTCTCAAAATCAGTAATGTTTACTCCTTGGAGCAAGTAACAACTCTCTTTTCGAGGAACGATTTTGGATGTACAAGGGCAGGTAGGTTTGAAAGTATGCTTAAATATATGTAATCCTAGATTGGTTTTCTACAGTAAAAGACAAAGTCAAAGAACATTCATTTGTTCACTGTTAATGAGAACTTCCCATATATATATATATAATCTTATATATATATATATATAATCTTATAATGTATGCTATGCTACTGCTGACACATCTACACTCTCCTAAATTCATAGGTTGATGTGTTAATCCTCATTGTGACTATATATCAATGTGGAGTCATTGGTACATAATTATTTTCTTTTTGTTTTACAGTTACCCAAATTTATAATGTAAGATATTTTATAGCACTAATGACTCTATATGGAAAGAAAAAAGAAAAATGGAAAGGTATATATATATATATATATATATATATATAGTGGTGTATTATCCAGCTTTGAAAGAGAAGCAAATATTACTATATGTCAAGGTCATCTGGCCATTGAGAATCTTCTAAGCGAGATACATTTTTCTGATGAAAATATAGGACTAGAATCTCCATCAAAGATGGATGGCTATTTTTTTGCCAGTCCTGCGCTTGAGCTCAGGGCCTGAGCACTGTCCTTGGACTTTCTCAAGGCTAGAGCTTTACCATTTGAGCCTCAGAACCACTTCCAGCTTTTTTCTATTTATGTGGTACCGAGGAATCAAACCAGGGTCTTCATGCATGCTAGGAAAGCACTTTAACCACTAGGCCAAACTCCCGGCCCCGGATGGCTATTTTTTATAATTGAACCAAACGATAAACCGACTTGGATATATATTTGCCCTCTCTCCTTCCATGTGAGGAATCTGCAGAAAGTCCCTCACGAACTCAGAATTTGTTGAAGTCTTGGTCTTGGGCTTCCCAGGCTATATTTACTGTTAATAATGTCTGTGAAGTCAACTTGTTAATGTTATTCTTGTGACAGCAACCTAAACAAAGGATATAATCATTCTGTGGCTTTGTGAAAAGACTGTGATGTTCTTGATCTGCCACATCTAGTTCATCAGCCAAATGAATAGGCAGGAAGCATATTATAGTCATGAAACATGCAGGCTGGAGATCAGAAAGCCTAAGTTCAAATTTAAGGGTTCATCACTAACTGAGCGATCTCAAAATTTTCTCTGTATGCTTCACTCTTATATTTCTAAGTTTGTAAATAGAACCAATTTCATAAAGTGATTTAATTGTAAACTAATTAATATTTTAAATCCTTAGAGCCACAACTGGACAAAGATAGATGCTTATTAAAACTTTGAAAATTATGAATCATATTTTAAAAATATTTTTGAAATAGGTAGGATGAGAAAGATAAAAGAAACATATTTTTTCTCATATGTGGGTGTTATACTTAAAATATAAACATGAAAATACAGAGACATATGCAAATACATGATAAAACTGAAGTATGATACAACAAAAACCACTTTGGATGTAAGAGTTTAGAAGAAGAATAGAGCTATTAACTTTCCACCCTTCTTAGCTATTTAGTAACAGTATGAAATGAGCAAATTTTCTTTCTTTTCCTTCCTTCCTTCCTTCCTTCGTTCTAGCTCTTTTTGCTAAAAGCTAGTGATCTATCACTTTGAACTAAAGCAGCCCTTCTGGTTTTACAGTATCTAATTGGAAGTAAGTGTCTAATACACTTCCCTTCTTAGGTTGGCTTTTTTGTGGGAGATTGGAGACTTTCATGTCTTTATTTGATAATCCTTACTTTTTTTTCTTTTTATAATATTTTATCGGGATTATGAATTCAGTGGCTGCAGTTGCATTCATCAGGTAATGTGTACATTACTTCTTGTATCTCGATACCCCTTCTTATGTTCTTGTCCCCATTTCCCTCTCTCCACCTCCTCCCAATCATCTTGTTTTCCTACTTACCTTCCCTATTTCAAACAAAGAAATAAGTGTATATACAGTATATCAGGAAATAAAGTCAGATATAGTAGCCACATGAGATTAAGCATAAGTGGAAAAAATCACTTTACATAGTACATTAAGAACAACAATCACAGGCTGGGAGTTTGGCCTAGTCCTAGAGTGCTTGCCTAGCATACACAAAGACCTGGGTTCGATTCCTAGGTATTACATACATAGAAAAAAGCTGGAAGTGATGCTATGGCTCAAGTGGTAGAGCACTAGATTTGAGAAAGCCCAAGGACAGTGCTCAAGCCCTGAGTTCAAGCCCCAGAACTAGCAGAAAAGAACCACAATCACAAAGATAAACCTCATGTTTCCATATCCTAGAGTTCATTTCATTTAGTCTCATCCTATATGACTATATGTACATAGGTTTCGAGGTTTTGTGATCCTCTGCTAGGAGAATCCTAGATGTATACTAATGAAAAAAGCCATGGAGCCTATATTCCTTTGGGTCTGGCTTACTTCACTTAGTATGATTTTTTCCAAGTCCTTCCATTTCCTTACAAAGGGGGTGATGTCATTTTTTTCTGATGGCAGCATAGAATTCCATTGTGTATAAGTACTAAATCTTCTTTGTCCATTCATCTACTGAGGGACATCTGGGTTAGTTCCATATTTTGGCTATGATATATAATGCTGCAGTGAACATCGTTGTGCTAGTAGCTTTAGTATGCTATTTTGTTGTGGATATTTGGGTAAATGCCAAGGAGTGGGATTGCTGGGTCATGAGGGAGTTCTATGTTTAATCTTTTGAGGAAAATCCATACTGCTTTCCAGAGTGGTTGAATGAGTTTACACTCCCTCAGGTTGGTTTTGAACCACGATCCTCAGATCTCAGCCTCCTGAGTAACTAGGATTGCAGGCCAACATTTAATCTTGTATGCATTTACTGTTGTTACCTAAAACAACTCATGGCTTTAGTATATTTAACCAAAACATTCTTACTCTTCAATACGCAGCTCGAGTCCTCCATCTTTCACAATGCCTTTCAAAACTACATAATCCATTCATAATACACTCACACATTGATAGCTTGTACCAGTTATTTTCTTTCTTCCTTCCTTCCTTCCTTCCTTTCTTTCTTTCTTTCTTTCTTTCTTTCTTTCTTTCTTTCTTTCTTTCTTTCTTTCTTTCTTTCTTTCTATTTTCTTTCTTTTCTGTCAGTCCTGGGGGACTGAACTCAGGGCTTGAGCACTGTCCTTAGGCTTTCCTCAAGGCTAGTGCTTTACCACTTTAGCCACAGCATCACTTTCAACTTTTCTATGTATTGAGGAATAAACCAGGGTCTTCATGCATGCTAGGCAAGCACCCTACCACAAAGACAAACTTCCTTGCCCTTGTACCAGTCATTTTCATAGTAAACCTTTCCTACCATATGACATTCTCTTTTCTGTTACTCTTACTATTTCTAAACCTATTATAGGTTACAAGGAGAAGAGGCACTTTCGATTCCTTTAACACCCAGAAAGCTTCTTTATAAATATGGCACATTCACAATTATTATTTAATTCTGTTTTCTCAACTGATTTTCTGTATGGTATTAATACATAATAAGATGATTTTAAAAAGGTTCAAAGGAAATTAAAAGAACAAAATGGTCACATATCTCTATACTCAGCAGACACACATGAATTGGCTATTTGGGTGCCTATCAGCATATGCATGCCCTTTTAAAATAGTGTCATGAATGTTGTTGCTTTTCTCAATGAACTTCCGGAAAAGAGAAAAAGGCAAATGCATCCCACTTCCCCTGGAAAAACGTGTTGTAGCTTGTTAGTCTGAAAGTACGGTGTAAAATAGTTGAGCAACTGCATTAAGAAATGCCATTGATTGTCTTTATTGCTAAAATTACAATCCCCCAACCTATATAATAGCAAGTAATATGATCATTTTCCTTGGCAGCACCATTAAACTGGGCACCGAACTACTTCAAATAACTGTGAGTGTTAAACATTAGTTCAGCCTTAAGTAGGTTGATTTTAACAGCCAAATGTGCACTGCAGTCTATCTGAACATTAAAAGCACCTTTCAAACTTAATTTTACATTAATGTTAATGACCAGAACAAACTATTGAAGGCAAAAGAAAAAGTAATTATTTCAACAGATGAAAGGAAACAATAAATGAGGGCTCATGTTTTAAAGGAGGGCATAACATCTCTTTTAAAGGGAATATTCTGAGCTCAAAACACCATGAAGACATTTAAGCTGTTGTTTACATAGGAATTATATTCATTTGCAAGTACAACTCTTACGGAGGAAATTAATAGCTTTCTAAATTTGAATTTTAAGTAAATGCTATGGGATTATTTGCTTGCAGAATTTATTTATTTAATTTCTAAATGTGTACTTTAATCATTTTTACAATGATGAGAAATTGCAATAAGTAACAAAAAATTTTAATGAGTATTATCAGAATGAGAAAAAAATCACTAAAGCTTACAATGTCAAAAAGCTCACAAATTTGGTGATGACATGCAGCTAATGGTGGTGATTATGAGTTTTTAAGTCCAATTAATTTCATTGTTTTTCAATATCCATCAATGGGTTATTATGAGAAGGTGTTGAAATGTGAAAACAGATGAGTATAAATATAGAAAAATTAGTCTTGGGGTTGTATTCACTATTGGTATACTTATATTACAATTTCAAGGTAAAAATTCAATTATAAACATGCCAATATACTAAAATCATGAGATGGTACTGAAAAGACTTTGGAAAGAAAATAGCAGCTTTTTTCTAACATAATGTACTTGTTCAAAATTATGTTTCAGTTAAACAAGGATAAACAATATGGATCATATACAGATAAATTTATTTTTATTTTTATCTTTATTTTATTGTCAGGATGATGTATGGAGGGGTTACAATTACATTTGTCAGGTAGTAAGTACATTATTTCTTGGACATTGCTACTCTTTCCCATGTTTTTCTCCCACTGTTTCTCCTCCCACCCCCTCCTAAATTGTAAAGTTCATTTCTAACATATTGTTTTATGAATATTGCTGTATTACATTGGCTCATTTCGGCTGCCTATTCCATTAGAATATTTCCTTTAAGATTGATATTTTTACAGTAAAATGTATTTACAGTAATATGTATTTGTTATTCTGCAAATTTCATAAATGATAGCTAATGTCTAAGTATTTTTGTTTCCCAGGCATTCGTACTTGTACAAAAGTATAGGATAAAAACTGTGAGTTCCACTAAGTTGCCAATAAAGACATAGATCTTATTTTTAGAGCACTGAGTTTGTTCTACTAGTTCACAAATTGGAGGTCAATTTAGCTGACCACAATTTCACTAGGTTTGTGTATTAGAAGGAAGAGTAGTTATTATAAATAATTTAAGGTTGGATTTGTGGAGGAAATTTGGGTTTTCTCAGTGAAAGATGTAGTTCCTGGAAAGCATGAGTCTGAGCTGTGTGGCTCACATACTTTTGCAGAAGCAACTGATCATATGCCCAATGTCTGTAAGCTAACAGTATATTTTCTTTATATTCAAGCATATATATATGCATATATAACTAAATTCTATAGCAGACAAGAAAATATGTTCTCCAGGGCTTTAGGAAGTCTATAAATGTCTTTTACCAGTCATGTTGTGACTCCCTAAAGGCAATTCACCTTAAGGTTTCACTTCACAATGAGTGTTTATTGAAGCCATTTCAAAACACTAATCACATACAATGGGAGTAGAAAGACACATTGCCATATTTCTGACAATTAAAAAAGAATAACAACTCTTACAGTGTATCTTTTTTGTCTGTCATTCCTAATGTATATAAGTATAGAAATAGAGACACTCCATTTTTGCTATTCCCAGATAAAGAGAAAAATGTTCATTACAAAGGATTTATCAGTTTCCAAGATTTCTTAATTTTCTCATTTATATATAATGAAAACTCATGGATACTTTGCATTATGTTTATATGAAATAAGCATTTCTATAAGAATAAATTAAGACACATAGAAACATTTTTTTCTTGAGAGGGGATGTGAAGAGAAGGAGGAAGGGTGAGCAATTGCAGTTACTATATTCGATGTAAGAATTGAATCATGTAATGTTTTTGTTTTTGAATTCAATTTAACTTACTGTAAAGACTATATACAGAATGGTTATAGTTACATATGTAAGATAGTGAGTATATTTCTTGTTGAACATTGTTACCCCCTCCGTTTTTCTCCCACTTTCCCTCCCTCTCCCCAATTCCTCCTGAACGATATAATTTGAAGGTAGGTATGAGAAAGAAGAAGTAGAAAATAATGATCAAGACACACACTGTATGTATAACCTGACTTAGGGAATTGTAACCTCTGAATATCTTCTTAATAATACAGAGTGACTAACAAGCAAAAAATTGATTTGTAAATTTAGCAGAAGTATGTGGGATTGATTTCTAGCTACATCTTAGGAGAATTAAATGTTCTAAAACAAATTGTGTTTTTTTTAGATGAATTCTGTCTCCAGGCATTTGTGTTTGTGTTGGGGAGCATAATATTATTTAAGAACAATAGTAAGCCAGGAGTTTGGCCTGGTGGTAGAGTGCTTGCCTAGCATGCATAAAGACCCTGGTTTGATTCATTTGTACCACATACATAGAAAACAGCTGGAAGTGGTGCTGAGGCTCAAGTGGTAGAGCTGTAGCCTTGATAAAGTCCAAGGACAGTGCTCAGGCCCTAAGTTCAAGCCCAGACTGGCAAAAAAAAACCCCAACAACAATAGTAACAGGAATGGTTACCTATTTTGGGGTTAAGCAATTTACACTGTTTATATCAATCCTAATCTCAATAGCATAAAATAGTTACTATTATTTTCCCAACTTTCTAGCTGAGGAAATACACTTTGATAGGTTTAAGACACTTGTTCAAACCACAGCCAAAATCAGAAGTAAACCCTTTTTTGTCTGATTCAAGTGTCTGGGCTCATAATTCCAGTCTCTTAATTATATGTTGCTTAAGGCACCATATTTTACACCAACAAGTAAAGTTGTATTCAGAAAAAGAATAGACAATAGGATTATTTGTGTGTAAACAGGCAAAAGCTTTCAAGAATTTGAGAGTAAAAATCCTTTTGTTTTACTGTATCTAACAATATATACATTTATTTGAAAACAATGTAAAATGCTTTCTTCCACAAAAGGAGCAGTGTCATGAGAAAACTTGTGTTTCCAGTTTTGTAAACTCTGCATTTTCAGTATTAGGGTGTCAGTCTTCATTCACTCTTTGACAAGGTTGTCAATCAAATACCAATCTAGTTTTGTAAGACTTTAAACAAACATCAAAGCAATGATACTGCTGAGTTAACATTATCTTTTCACTTAAACACTTTTATACTTTAGCATGAATATCAACTTCAAAGTCTTTTTTTTCAAAGCAAACAAAATTGTAGAAAATTTAGCATCTCCTTTGCCAATAGAAAACATAATTTCTAGATGTATTACAGGTAATTCGGGATCTAAAATGAAAATGCTGAATTGATTGCTTTATTATAGTTAAAACATAATCAAATGTATTAGTTTGTTTTGAAAAGTAGTGAATATAGCAATGGTCCGGAGTTTGATATTGTCATCTGATAGAAATTTTCAGGTGAGACACAACTCTGGCCATCTCTGAATAAAGAACGGATGAACTTATAACATTTACACTGATGTACTGATTAAA
Source organism: Megascapheus bottae (assembly GCF_031878675.1). Taxonomy (NCBI): domain Eukaryota; kingdom Metazoa; phylum Chordata; class Mammalia; order Rodentia; family Geomyidae; genus Megascapheus; species Megascapheus bottae. The sequence goes on along the minus strand of NC_143547.1, from coordinate 55,523,435 downwards.
GATGAGAATTGGGCAAGATGGAAAGGCAGAATTTACTTCATGTTTACAATTCACTAGTAAACATGACCTTATTTGGTGTGGGCAATACAGATAACTTAACTACATTGTTTGCCACTACAGTAAGTCAAATTAGCAAAGAGCCCTCTAAGATTCTTCAAAATATGTTCTGAAGGTAAGGACCTGTTGTTTAAGTGTCCTTTAAAGTTTTGAATTTAGTATGCTGGATTAGGCTCTTTAGTTTCTTAGAGCTAAGGAAAACTTGCACAGTAATTACTATACACATGAGTATGTATGCCTACCTCCGTCTGAACAAAAAAATGAAAAGAAAGAAAGATAAGAAAAGCAATGAGCACTGGGTTCATATTTATTCACTAACAAATGTATTTCAATGAATATGCGTGCTTGGCAATTCTCATGACTTCAATGAATATTTTCCATAGAAAATGAGGGCATATGAAAGGGTCAGTGCAATTATATTTTTGTACCATTGGAGGACCAGGAGAATCTCACAGACTTTGTTTGGATGTCAAAGTCAATAAGAGCATCTTGTCATTAAGATCATAAATATGACCTTTCAGGTGAAATGACATTACGCCTCCTTTAACATTATCAAAACTATGAAAACGTCTTTGATTCCAGAATGAGTATTTGACTGCAGGTACAGGCTTCTAGAATTTGAAATATACTCATAAAACTTTATTACAATGTTCCAGCTCATCTCAAAGCACTAATAATATACATTTTCCTAACCATTAGTTAGAAAATATTAAAAATAATGTAAGTCACATTTATGGACTATTGTTCAAATCTATTTATATCAAAAGCCATTGAACCATTTGCAATATGAATATTTTTCCAAAAGCCTCAAGCAAACTCTTTTTTAAATTGTGGTGAATGAATGTTTATTTTTCCATATAAGAAGAAACAATTTGAAAAGCTCAGAATTTGAAAAGCACTACTTTAATCTAGAAGGAACCTGAAAAAATTACATACTTACACACAAATATTTATTTAGAAAATATGCTGAATATAACTTTATTTTTCTTGTTTTGTTTTTCATTTAAGGATCTTCTAAATTCTTTTAAAGCTTTTATTTATTGTAAAGATGACATACAGATACATAAGCAAGGTAATGAATACATTTCTTTGTGAACAATGTCACCTCATTTTTCAGGACCCTCCTCTCTCCCAAGCAGTACAGTTCACTTCCAATGTAGTGTCTAGTGAGTATCACTGCTGACTTACCTTGCTTTTGTTTAAATCTTTAAAAAAAATAACACCATAAGCTAACTGTGCAAAGAAGTTTCAACTTTGATGAAATGTACTTTAATCAAATTTGCTTAGTCTATGTTATTCTTTATTAGTCCCTTTCTAATAACCAAAGTCTTTTAAAATATGTTTTGTTAGATTCATTGAGATATTTATATAGCTATTTCTTGAGATGCATGTGTGTTCATCCCTTTTGAAATCTTAAACATGATGAGAGAATTCATTTTTAAGTCTGCCTTTAAATTATGGATTATTTGTAACTTAGAAATATCATTCCATACATTAATCTACAAAAATATATTTTATGATGTAGAACCAATTCTTTACTCTCTATATAAAGGGAAGATGCCAATAGAGGGAAAATTTGACACAGGTAACAACTTAAAGCAATGAATCCTTTTGATTGTGGAATATATGACGATATTGTTGTCATTGATTTGCTTAAACTGGAAAAAGGCTTTCAAATCTCAATCTATTTGGACCATTTACACAAACGACTACTAGATTTACCTTCCCTAAGTAGTGCTTTCGTCACATCTTTATAAGATTTCTAAGGAAAAATATTTACCACTAATGTTGCTTCTATTATTGAATTCCTACAATTTTTTCATCACTAATGAATGAATTCTTTCTAATAATACAAATATAGCAGGCTTGCTGTGGGAAACATATTTTACAAAGATGCTCAGGGAGTGTGCTAAATGAATCTTACCTCCATTAAGATCTTCATGTTATTTTTAATGGCTCTGTTAAAGTGGACAAATTCCTTAACCTTTCTGGACCCTAATTTTCTCAGCTCATTCTTTGAACAGAACTCACCTATTTACCATTTTATATGCACTTTCTGATTGCTTAAGTAATTCAATGCAGGTAAAAATAACTTGTACTACTGAGATTGTCAGAGATTGGAATTTGCCAAAGAGAATTCACAGAGTGGCAAATGGCAGAAAAGGTCAAATTAAGAGCTGACATCAGTACATTACTCTATAATTCAGTTAATATTATCAGAAAGAGACATGTCTAAGAGCCTGCACTCTAATTATTTACGCAAATAGGTTCTTAAAGTACCCACATACCCATATTTCTAGCAGACACGCTCTTTTCATGCTACATTCTAGGAAAATGCAAATATTATTTGAGTATTTTAGAGAGTTTTCTTTGTGATAATTTGTTTGAAATATATGTAAAACAAAGAAACATGTTTAAACAATGCCAAAAATAAAATACAAATAAAAGCATTGCAGGAAATACCATGTCAGATGTTCTAGCCAATGAAATAACTCCTCCATTCATGTATCACCCAGCTCATAAGTGAATCCAATACATTCCTGTGTTGGATTTCTGTGTTCAAGCCTCAGTGATATGGATTTTTCTATAATAGTAAAATTCTGTTGTCAAGTAAATATCCAATGCTAAATTAATTGTTACAAGTGCTTACTGCATTGATTCATAGGCTTTAGGTCATGTCTACACAAGATTAAAAAACTTGTTCTTCTGAATATATATGACAGCTTTAGGAAAATTATTTTTGCTACTCCATGACATAGGTAAAAGTCTCATGGACTTTCCTGTCCAGGCTGGCTTCAAACCATGATCTTCACAGCTCAGCCTTTTGAATAGCTAGGATTAAAGGTATGAGACACTGGCACCCAGTTCATTCAATAGTTTTAAATCCAGATTAGATCAGGCAGAAAAGCTAAGATTAGAGAGAGAGAATGGGAATGTATGTGGCTTACGGGAAATCTCACATTAACTTGAGAGAGCTCTTAGCGTCTTCTCTCATGTCTTTTTTGTGACACCATGCTATTATCTTGAAATTGGTCATGGTAGAAATTTTATAGCACATGATAAAAAAGCGTTGATATTCTTTTGGTTTTTGAGATAAGCATTTTTCAGCATGCTAGTGTTTTAAAATTTATAATGCCAGGATAAAATTACCAAAGTATAAAATTAAGAGAAAAAGATGAGTTTATCATAAAAATATACAATTTGAGAATTATCTATATAGAAGTAAAAGTTAAAAGCATGAACATAGATAATATGTCCAAGAAAGAAATAATTTATACAGAAGACTTCTGAGAAAATGTAGAGTGGGTGAAGCTTAACTTTCAAATATAAAAACAATAATAACCCGAAAGAAAGGTGGCAAATTTAGATGGATACATGTCATAGACAGAAGGTAGAAGTTTTAAAACTAAACCAGTATTGGTAAAAGACATTATAGTCAAAATGTTCTTAAGATTTACAAGTGTCTCAGAAAAAAAATATAAGGAAATAAGGCTGAATTCAAACAGACCCCTTGGTCTGAATATGTGGTATATATCACATAATTAAGCACATATTTTACATATTAGGAAACAAAAAATACTTTGGATCAAGTGTAAAAATTGTTTCCCTAGAATGTGAGTAAAGTTTCAAATACTTTCATTTTAAGTATAAATGTGCATATTACAACAGACGAAAAAAGTGTTTTTATGACATCATGCTAAATACAAGGCAAAGAATATTGCTGTGAGTTTACTTTAGCATAATTTTTACAAATATTGTAAATGAGCCTTACCATCCCCTACACATCTGATCCCCTTCCTCTTCTCTAATAGTTTACCTATGACTTTCACATTGCATTTTACTAGTCTCTCCACAGAAAGCATATACTTGTCTTTGAGTCTAACTTATTTCAGTTAAGATAATATTCATTTCTGTCTCTTGTGCTTCAAATCCAACAATATATATTTTTCTTTATGGTTGATGAATACTCCTTGGTATACAAGAAATGTATTTTTATTTTAGTAGTATAGGAGTTTGGTCTTAGAGCCTCTTGCTTGATAAGCAGTTATCCAACCATTTGAGACATGGCCCTAGCCTCCCTGTTTTTTTTTATCCATCCATAGGTTACTGGACACCTCAGCTGATTCCACTGTTTCTCTATTTTGAATCCAGATACATTAAGTATATTGAGTTATGTTATTTTGGAAGAAATAAAGGGTGGCTAATTCTTAGTGTTTCAAGGAAACTTCATAATCATTTCCATAGTGGTTGCATTAATTTACAAACTCATCAACATTATATCAGTTTCCTCCACACATTCTTGCAAGCACATGCTATTGTTTATGACCTTGAGAACTGCCATTCAGATGGGTTTGAGATACAACCTTAGTGTCATTTTGAAGAGTGTAGTTATTGTTTTATGGATAAGGATATTTAGCATATCTTCACTTATCTATTATTTTTTTCTATCTATTATTTTAACTGCAAGAATTGTTCATTTTATTTGCCCAAGGCTAATACTTTATATTGAACTTTGCATGATGCAAACCACTTTTATAACTATCATTCCATTTAAGCTTCCTAACAAGATAATGACTTGTTAAATCCATTTTATCAGGTAACCATGATGAAAGTCATTCACAATTGTTTCTCTTAAAATACAATTCTTAATACCTTCTCTTTTGTCTTATTACCTATTAAAATATTTGTGTCTTCGCTTTTGTCTATTTAACACCTAGACTTGATATTTTATATAGTTTAGGGGCATGTTAGGAGGAACTCACTGTGATGTATAATGTGTAATAATGAATCCATTATCTTTGTATGAAAAATGGCTCTTCTATATTACTTTTAGGTAAGAAATTTCACTTTCTAAGTGTGTTTTCTTGCATGCAAACAAGAACAGTGAAAGTCCTTACCTTAGAGAGTCTTTATAAAGATTTAAAAAAACATATGCATATAATATATTTATAACAATGTATACCAGCCAGGAAGATGATAAGCAATGTTAGCTATAGTTATCATAATGTAGAAAGTAAAAATTAAATGTGTATTTAGGGTGGAGATAGATCACTCTGTATTGATTATGCATGTGTGATTTACTCAAAACTATTTCTGGTATAGAAAATTATAATTTCATTGGAATGTTCTTTCTTAATTATTGCAGTGCCTCATAATTTAAATACTGGTTATACAAGTTTCAAAAGCTTGTGGATATTCTTGTTGAAATGTCATTTCTTAAAAGTGAACTATATTTCTATACCAGAAATAGTCTTGTTGTTTTTGTATATTTTTCATCTTGTCCAAAATTTCATGTTTGAGGGAGGGAAGGGGGAGCACAGAAATGGTGGGAAATTCAAAGGGTGAACAAATTCAAGGGGTATGCACTAGACACTGTTGAAAATGAATAATACAATTTGTGGGTGGAGACATGAGGGAAAACTGAAGATATGGTAACATGAGATTAACCAAAAGGCAACAAAAGAAAAGAGAAAACAAGAGCTATATAATATATGATTGTTGTTCTTAATGTACTGTGTTATTTCTCATCTCTTTTGTTGTCCCTTGGTTATCTCATATTGTTACAGTATCTTACCTTGTTATCTGGCATATTGTATATATGTTTGTTTGTTTGTTTGAAATAGGAAAAGGAAGGGGGGAAACAAGATGAGGGGAGGAGTGGGGGAAGGGAAATTGAGACAAAAACATGAGAAAGAGTATCAATGTATGTGAAGTAATATACCTTCTATCTGGCGTTAGTATCCTCCTTTGGTCTCACTGGGTGTGAATGACTTAGAGTCCTTACAGTTCATCTTTTAGTCGTTGAATAGGCATCATGTAGTTATGCCAGTTATCTGAGAACTGGTTGCCTGATCCAAAGTTTAGTGAGCAAAATTCTCAAAGAGGAGCAGGGAATAAAGTTCTCCATCAACTTAAATTGCCTACCTAAGGAATAGTCCAGAATGATAAGCAGCTACCATGGATAAAATGAGCTCTGAATAACTACTTGAAACTCTCCTATTCTGTCCATTTGCATTTGAATGTTCATAATCACTTGATTCTTCGTTGTTTTTTTTTTTTAAATCCATCTTTACCTTTCACAAGTTTGTGCCAAGAAATAAAGCTTTTAAAATATTTTCTCATTTCTGTTACCTTTTAATCTATAATGCCTGAGGCATAAAGAAAGTACATTTAGATTTCAATATTTATGCTTTCACTTTATTTTGCTTGGGAAGCAAAAGGATAAAGTGAGATAGAACTTTAGAAGGATAAAGTTAGATAGTAGACTAAATACAGATTTATTTACAATTTTTTATCTATCCAAATCCATACATACTAACTTTCTTCAACAGAACACCCCATATTTTCATGTAGAGTAACTGGTTAAAACTCATGTTTAAAACTGTGCAAAATGACATCACCTCATTTGTAAGGAAATGGACAGTCTTGGAAAAAAATCGTATTAAGTAAGCCAGACCCAAAGGAACATAGGCTCCATGGTTTCCCTCATTTGTAATAATCAATACACATCTAGGACTCTCCTAAACATAGATACATAAGGCCATATAGGATGAGGCTAAATAAAAGGATCTCTAGGATATGGAAACAAGAGTTTTATACTGTGTGATTGTTGTTCTTAATGTAACATGTTATTTCTTTTCTCTTTTGTTGCTCTTTGGTCAATCTCATATTGTTACAGTACCTGACGTTGATACTGGGCATATTGTATATTTGTTTATTTGAAATAAGAAAGGGAAAAGGGGAAAACAAAATTATTGGAGAGAGTGGGGGAGGGAAATGGGGACAAAAACATGAAAAGGGGTATCATTGTGTGAGAAGTAATGTACCTATTATCTGGCGAATGTAACGGTAACCCCTCTGCATTACAATAAACATAATACAAATAAAACATGAATAAAGAACTATTTACATTAAAAAAGAAATGAACTCTAGGATATGGGAACAAGGGGTTTATTTTTGTGATTGTTGTTCTTAATGTACTATATGAAGCTATTATTTTTATTCTTTTCCCCTTAAGGTTTATCTCTTATTATTTTATCTGATTTGGTACCTGTTATATTGTATATATGTTTATTCGCGTAGTTGAAAATGTCAAGGTAAGGAAAAACAAGATGAGTGGAAGGGGGAAGGAGGATGGAAAGTGGGAGAAAAACATGGGAAGGGATAACAATGTTCAAGAAGTAATGTACCCTCTAATTGATTGAATGTAACTGCAACCCCTCTGTACATCACCCCAACAATAAAATAAAATATTTAAAAAACTGTGCAAATGTCCATGATAATTTTAATTAACTACCAACCATTTCCCATGAGAAAAAATGAATTCTAACAGATAGAATATTGATGCTTAAATCCAATAAGAACAAAAATAGTAAAAGAAGAAAAATTGATAGTATTTTCAGAGCAGCATGTGGAGTACCAATTTGACCAAAGGAATGTGTTAAAGATTAACATAGCTGAACTAGTAATTGGCACTTTAGCTTCTCTCTTTGGGGGCTCTCAATTCTGACACCATTTCCTGACTACAAAAATTAGTTTTTCATACATTATTTTCCATTTGGCCTCACTTTCTGTATTTGTCTATTTTACGATTATGTCAATGAATATATTCAAACAATTAGATATTTCATAATGTGTTCATAGAAGTAAAACTTTAAGCACATCAACAATACAAAATAAGTCAATGATATGAATTCTAAATGCAGATACAACCCAATGAAAGTAATCCAGTTGGCAGGAGTTAGTTTTCTTAGCCAGAGATTTGAATGTAGCTAATATTTAGTTCTGGATTTTTTTTATATTAGCAAAGCTGGCATTTTGTAATTTCCATGGCTATAAATCATCTTTAAAATCATGATATTACACAAAACAGATGTGAAAACATATGTTTGCCACAGTTGTATAAACTGCTTAGTTGTCATGCTTAATAAATGTTGAGACTTCTAATATGTTTCCTTTGAATAACTAAATCTATTTCAGGAAAATACATTTTATCTTACTAATACAAATACAAGTGGCAGACCTATTAAAGAAACCTTTTCTATATTTGGGTGCAGTATAATGTGCTACTCCTGCTTATTAATGTCCTCTTTGGGATGGGTGACCATCCTATTTGACAAAAATGGGTAAATGGTGCCACTCCACAGCAAGAGATTCAGAAATGTCAATACACACCACTGAGTATCTTATGAAAATCAGTTACCATACATCAGAACTAGTATTCCAGCTGGTTTTTCATAAGTCACAGCAGTGTATACCTGAGAGCTGCAGTCCACAGGCCAGTCTTAAATGCCATTTTGACTTACAGGCCTGGCAGTTCCCATGGCATCATATTGTCAAGTACAGCTGGGAATTTCCTAGAAAAGCTACTTTCCTACTAAGCTGTCTTTCAAAAAATCATGATGTGATGGCAAAAAAGATCTCAGTTCTAAACAGTTTCTAGTTATAGAAGAATCTGCAGCTATAACTAGAATTTCATTAGTTGCATAAGCGTTTGGGTAGTTTAATGTACAGCAATCTGACTTCTTCCACACTAATAATTATTATGAAATCAAGCATTTACATCTTGGTGCTCCTTTCAGTGTCTGGCTAAGAAAAGACTAAACATGTGGCAAGGAAACCAGCCATGGATCAATGAAATTAAAATCATACACTATTCCAAATCCCAGCTAAAATGCTTCTCTAGGTAATTATGAAAGCCAGTCCTGCCTAAAGAAGAAAAAAATTCTCCATTAACTCTTCAGATCATTGATCCTTTTTTCTATATATTATAAATATTTTAAGTAGATAGAAAATATAAAAGTTAAAACCATTTTAGAGATAGAAATTTAACTCTCTGATAAAGCTATATAAAATCTGATATATCTAGTAAATTGTCTATTAGGTAATAATGCCCACTAGTAGCAAGAATTCATAGTTTATAAGTTATAATAATACATTTCTTTTCTCACACCTTTTTAGCTTTTAAACAAAGTGGAACTCAGTTTTCATTTTGGAAAGAATATTTTAGAATTATTTTTGTATTTTAATGTAATAGGAAAGATAAAACTGAAACTGTGCAAAAGAAGTTGTGTACCTCAGAACATCACAAGCCAGGGCTAGGCAATATCTTTCTGTAGACTAGGTAAATATTTGATGGATTAACTTGTTAATATTTCATAGAGAATGTCCAAATTAGCATACAGTTTGTATTGCTTTTCAAAGTTGACAGAAGTACCTCTCCAGGATGACAGCAATTTATATTAAATATAGTTAATAAAGAATATCGCTCTCCATTGTATATATCATACATTTTTATTATACTATACATATACAATCAAAGGGCAAAGGAGAAGAACAGACAAATTTCAGGCTGATATGCCATTTCTGACACTGAACAGAATGCTCTAGGTAGGTATCACATTTTTGCTACTAAAAGAACATACCTAAACCATATGAATTTCGCTACATCAGGACAGGAATCTACACGCCATATACATCAATGGGTTGTTCATTGAGTTATATCTGATCTTCATAAGGATATCAAATAAGAAAAAATCATTTTACCTTTATTATCCCTTGGGAACTTTTTGACGGTTGGTCCATTATCCTGATCAACAATAACTTCCTCTCTGTTGCTAGGCATCATAACTACAAATAAGAGATATAGCTGAGTAATTTTCTGTACAAAGCACCCATGAGAAAGGTAGACATACCATATGATTAGTACTATTCAACAGTCAACTAACATGGATTTTATATACTTTAATTACAGCAAACATTTGTTCAGATGGTTATGCAATTTACAAAATCAGTGATGCAGTGGACATGATAAGCTGTAACCCTTTGCATAACTATTTGAAAATATTATAAATAAATGTATATACAATATGTCAGGTATCCCCCTATGACCCAGCAATTCCACTACTTGGCATTTACCCAACCATCCAGAATCTAGGGCATACTAAAGTCACTACCATAACAATGTTCATTGCAGCATTATTCACCATAGCAAAGATATGGAACCAACCTAGATGTCCCTCAGTTGATGAGTGGATCAACAAGTTGTGGTATTTGTACACAATGGAATTCTATGCTGCTGTCAGAAAAAACAACATCGCCCCATTTGTTAGGAAATGGAAAGACTTAGAAAAAATCATATTAAGTGAAGTAAGCCAGACTCAAAGGAACTTAGGCTCAATAGTTTCCCTCATTTGTCATAACCAGTAGAAACCTTGGGCTCTACTAGCAGAGATCTGCAATAGAGCAAAACCTTGATACATAAGGCCATATAGTATGAAGCTAATTGAAAGGACCTCCAGGATATTGAAACACAAGCCATATAACGAATGATTGTTGTCCTTAATGTACTATGTTATCTCTCATCCCCTTTGCTGTCCCTTGGTTATCTCATATTGTTACAGTACCTCACTCTGTTTTCTGATGTATTGAATTTATTTGTATTTGATTATTTGAAATTTGATAGGGAAGGGGGGAAAACCAAGACGGGGTGGGGGGTGGGGGGAGGGTAAAAGGTACCAAGACATGTGAAAGGGTAGCAATGTATGTGAATTAATGCACCTTCTATATGGCAAATATCATGTAACCCTTTTATTAATTACAATAAAAAATGAAAAAAACAATATGTCAGGTATCAAAGTCAGATACTGTAACAATATGAGATTAACCAAAGGGCAACAAAAGAGAAGAGAAATAACATAGTACATTAAGAACAACAATCACACATTATAAAGCTCTTGTGTGTATTTGAAATAGGAAAGGGAAGGGGAGTGAAACAAGATGATTCGAAGGGGTGAGGGGAGGTAAATGGGTACAAAAACATGAGAAGGGATATCAGTGTATGAGAAGTAATGCATCTATTATCTGGTGACTATAACTGTAATCCCACTATACATTACAATAAAAAAGAATTCTAGCTCCATTTTATAAAGCACTGCATTTGTTGTTGCTGTTTTTATACAGTGAAACAACAGGTTTGCAGAAAAGTAAGAAATAAAATATTAAATCTCCTAATCATGAAAAAAGAAAATACTATAAATATGTAATTAAAAATCAATAAGATTGTTAATTATGTGAATTTAAAAGTAAAATTATATTGTACTCAGGTGCCAACTTACCATCTTTAAAACATGTACAATGATTACTCTTTCAAAATTCATATTCAGATTAGTGTTGCATCCATGATTAATAAAATATTTCCAAAACCTTTGAAAAAGGTTGTTTTTTACTTAGTAGTACAGTCTAAAATATTTACACACTTAACTCACTGTGGAAGTTTTTAATAATAGCATATATGTAAAGACTACCAGATTGAAATATAACTTTCTGGTAATTATTATCATTCTCCATTGAAAGAGGAAATCATTGAAAGAGGTAAAACTAGCTTTCTTATGCCAATTTTTAGAGTTTGTGATTCCATCCTCTCTAGTCATATTTTATTAAAATATATACTGCTCTGAAATAAGACACAATCACTCAAGTCATATTTTCTTCTTTTTTCTAATACAGAATTTATGTAGTCCAAGATAGTATTGAAATCTCAATTCTCCTGATTTGCCTCTTGAGTACAGTGATTACAGTATTGAACCATAATACTTGGCTTGTCAACCATCAAACCTGCTCACTTGTAGATAACTTAAGACAGATCTAGAATGTGCTTATACAAACAACTTACTATTGCTAATAATTAAAGCATATATATCATAAACATATATATGTGTACATATATATATATATAGAGAGAGAGATGTAGATATATTTACACATTGCCAATTCTGCCACATTGAACCTAGTGGTTTGTGTTTTACTTGTTCCTGGTTGGTGTTCTACCACTTGAGCAACATCTTTAGTCCAGCTTTTGGCTGGTTAATTACTGATGGGTTTCCCAGACTTTTCTGCTTGGGATGGCTTTGAATCTTGATCCTCCACATTTTAGTGTCCTGAGTAGCTAAGATTAAAGGACTGATCCACTGATAATTATTTGACAATAATTTTTCCTACCGTATTACATAATTTTGGAAGTATTTGATTTTACTTCTAAGTATAAGCTGTAGCTATGAAATATATTTTTCTACATAAATAATTCCATTCTCACCCTCTCCAATCCTCTCTTTTTCTTCTCTGTTCTTTCCCTCTTCCTCTATTTCCTCCCTATTTTATTCTTCCCCACTATCACCCATACAAATGTTATTGCTACAGTGTAAGTACTTCAGCGCTCTCTCTCTCTCTCTCTGTCTCTCTCTCTGTCTCTCTGTCTCTCTCTCTGTCTCTCTCTGTGTCTCTCTCTCTGTGTCTCTGTCTCTCTCTCTCTGTGTCTCTGTCTCTCTGTCTCTCTCTGTCTCTGTCTCTCTCTCTCTCTCTCTCTCTCTCTCTCTCTCTCTCTCTCTCTCTCTCTCTCTCTCTCTCTCTCTCTCTCTCTCTCTCTCTCTCTCTCTCTCCACTACCCCCAGTATTGGGGCTTCAACTCAGAGCCTGAACACTGTTCCTTAGGTGTTTTAACTTAAGGCTAATGCTCTACCACTTCAGCCATAGGTCCACTTCTGGCTTTCTGATGGCAACTTGGAGATAATGAGTGTCACAGACTCTTACCAGTCTAGCTCAAACCAGGATCTTCACATCTCAGCCTTCTGAGTAGCTAGCATTACAGGCTATTAGTCAACAGAGTCCAGTGGAACTTTAATTTCTTTGTTCCTTAACAATGTTTATCTTACTTAGACTTTCTTAAATCAATTGTATCATAGGTTGCAACAATCAACTAGTTTATCTTCATAGAACAAAGCTAAAAGTTCCCTGTTACCTCTTCCAAGAATTAAATTTAATCTCTAAGGGCTTTGAGTTTCAACCTGAACTCCCTGGCTACACATCTGAGATGATAATGAAAAACAAAGAATGCTGTTACCTAGTATTTTACATTAAATAAGACTCTGAGTGTATGGCATGGGAATCCATATTTGTAACAGCCCTCTGATTATTATAGTATAAAACTAGATTTAATAATTTCTGAGTTTACTAGGAAACTGGAGACCGCAAAGTAATATTTAAGACTGACATGCTAAGTGTGACTTGGATGAATGTTCGTACATGATGAATTGTCATTATTCATTTTTAGAACAAATCTATAACACAGCACTTTTCTTAGTTCTTTAAATTCTTCTCTCCTCAAAATATTTTGGGATGACAAAAGCAAGTACTGTCACAAACTGTTGTTAAGATCTAGCATATATTCTGTTAAAGGTAAAGCAAAAATCAATTGAATAAAGGAAAAGGACAAATAGAAATTTATATTGTGGCCAGGAGAGGTGGCTCATGTCTGTAATCCTAGTTACTCAGGAGACTGAGATCTGAGGATCATGGCACAAAGCCAGCCCAGGCACTAAAAATCCACGAGGCTCTTGTCTCCAATTAACCATCAGAAAACCAGAAGTGACGCTGTGGCTCAAGCGATAGGGAGATAACCTTGAGCTGAAGAGCTCAGGAACAATGCCTAGGCCCGGACTTCAAGTCCCACTATCAACCAAAAACAATTATATTGTGTAATTTTAGAAGATCAATGACTTTCCTATGTCAACAGATCAATCATCATTTATATGCTTAAATTCTATTCACCTAAGTAAGAACAGATAGCAGGTGGTAATAAGCAACCAAAAGAAAACCACACAAAGACAAATGAGATCACCTTGTTTATCTCTAATATGTCAAATGTCTAAACTATATTTCCCGCATATTTTGAGATAATCTTCTAGGTAGTATGGTAATTATTTTCATCGAATCAGCAAAAAATATCCCCAACACAATGCTTAAATAAGTGGGTCTACCCATTTAATACTAGACTTATTCCTAGATTTGAGGATGTGACAGGCCAATTTATCCAATTTTCTGGAATAGTGTCTATGACATTAGACCTTTTTTTTGCCAGTCCTAGGGCTTGAACTCAGGGCCTGGGAACTGTCCTTGAGATTTCCTCAAAGCTAGAGCTCTGCCACTTGAGTCAGAGAACAACTTCTGACTTTTTCTGTGTATGTGGTACCGAGGAATTGAACCCAGGGCTTCATGGATGCTAGACAAACACTCTACCGCTAGGCCACAATCTCGGCCTCAGCATTAGACTTTTGAGACAATTAAAAATAGTCAATACCAGGTTCCAAATAGTTGAGTCTGGGACTTAGTATATATATATATTCCATTCTATGCATTCTTAAATTACCAATTGAAAAATCTTAGAAATATATGATATACCACTAGAAGTTACACATCAATGTATTTGTTTAACACACACCATTCCTGGAATTATTCCCATAAGATCTAGTGATACATTTACAGGAGGCATTGAAGAAATATTTCTGAAGGTTTGCTTCAATTTATTGATCATATTGCTTCAGTCATGAAAACTGAATGCTTCTAAAATCCGCATATATTAAGGAAATGTTGCCTCATCTTCTCATCTTCCACTTTCGTGTGTGTGTGTGTGTGTGACAAAGAGAGAGGGGGGAGGGAGGGAGAGAGAGAGAGAAGAGAGAGAGAGAGAGAGAGAGAGAGAGAGAGAGAGAGAGAGAGAGAGAGAGAGAGAGAGAAAGTGTGGGAGGGAGGGAGAGAGAGAGCAGGGGGAGTCCTAGCACTTGAACACAAAGTCTGGGTGCAGTTCTTGAGGTTTTTTGTGTACTTGTGGCTAGCACTCTACCACATGAGTCTCAGCTCTACTTCCATGGAGATGAGTCTCATGGATTTTCCTTCCTGGACTGGCTTTACAGTGATCCTCAGCTCTCAGCCTCATGTTGGGCTAGGACTGCAGGCATGAGCTACCAGCACTTGGCTAACCTTCAGTTTCTGTCTCTCTAGATATATGGCCTAATGTGGAATATTTTCCAATTATTGGCTTCAGGCAACATACTTACTTACCCATTCTCTCAGAATGATGATCCAGCTGAGAGGGAGAGCTGGACACACTGCTACTTGGGTGAGAGGAGGCCTGACTCCGAGGGCGATGACTTTCTTCCAGAGAGGGAGCTGGAGAAGGACTCTCTGGGATCCGTTCCTGATATAAAGGAAACACAAATGGAGATGCCATGTACATATGTAAGATTTTTTCATGATAGTTTTGATGTGGCATTTGATTTCTCACTTACTTTGAAAGTGTCTAATTCCTCAGTATTTCATAGGAAAAGTTCAAGGAAATATGTGTCACTAGACATAAACAGAGTTTCAGCTCTTGTGAAATTAATTGAGCATTGTAACACTTAAGTGAAGAATTAAAAAAATGAGAAAATAAACCAGGCGTTAGTGGCTGTAATCCTAACTACTCAGGAGGCTGAGATTTGAGGATTATAGTTCAAAGTCAAGCCAGGTAGGGAAAGTCCGTGTGACTCTTTTTTTTTTTTTGCCAGTATTGGGCTTGAGCTCAGGGCCTGAGCACTGTCCTTGGACTTTCTCAAGGCTAGGGCTCTACCACTTGAGCCTCAGCACCACTTCCGGCTTTTTTCTATGTATGTGGTACCGAGGAATTGAACCCGGGTCTTGGTGCATGCTAGGCAAGCACTCTACCACTAGGCCAAACTCCCAGCCCCCATGTGACTCTTATCTCCAATTAACCACCAGAAAACCAGAAATGGTGCTGTGGCTCAAAGTGGTAGAATGCTAGTCTTGAGCAAAAGAGCACAGGGACATTGCCAACGCCCTGTTCAATCCCCATGTACAGCAAACAAAAAACCTATACAGAATACATCTAGGAGGCTTGAGAAGAGTAGTTTGTAGTTTCTTCCTTAGAATACTCAAGTCATTATCGGAATAAGTGTAGAATGAAGATTATTGTTACTGCAGGCGCTTAGACTGATGTAAGCTTGATATCAAGACCTGAAGTATGATATTTTATCAGATAAAGGAGATATCTCAAATGCAAAAACTTGAAAGAAATAAAAAATCTCACAAATGTTAGCACTGGTTACATGTTTATCTTTGCTGCACAGGCAAAAGTCATGGAACTGATGTAATTTTCAATTTATCTGAACTTAGGAACTCAGATTAAATTCAACCAGGAAATCTTTTGATATTTATATGACACAAATATTCTTTACTATTGATTTAAATTTAATAGTTCTAAATAATGAACACTGAATGATTTAATGCTTCCCTATGACCTTCTATTGCTCTCCATATATTTATGGAGTTATTTCATATGTGTATGTAACACAAATTGATGAATAAATAAATCTGGATCATTGTGTGAATCTGAACATAAAACAATTAAATTGCAGTGTTTATGCACATATGCAATAAATTTTAAAACAAAATTGTTCATTCTACAAACACTTAATTCAACCCCAATAAATTCGTTAAATTAAATGTCAGAAGATATATTGGTGATTCAGCATTGTGAATGTTGAAGGTGGGAAGGAGGACCATGAGCCAGGAAATGTGGGGAGTTGCAGAAGGTGGAAAAACAAGGAAATACTTTTTTTTGGGAATCCAATGAAAGGAATATAGCTTTGCCTGACTCTTGCCTTTAGTCTAATGAGATTAATGTATCACCGTAACCCACATAATTATCACATTGTACACATCTTATTTTAATACCTTATGGTTTTGGTCATTTATTATAGCCACATTAGAATGCTCATCAATGTACTGTGTCTCTAATTATGTTTTGCATTTACTGCTTAATATTTCATTAGCATACAATAACTTTACTGATACAAGAGACTTTGTGTATATTGGCAGTAATGTGTTAGTTAAGTATAATAGTAAGTGCATACTATATATAAAGCCTTCATAGCTATTGTTATGTCTTGAAAAAATGTTTTAATACAGAGTGATATGCAGATATATTTAATTTATATTTACTACACAAGAAAATCTCTAGTTATAAAATTGGAAGTTATTCATATTCAAAAGAACTATATAAACTGATCAAAGGAAATGGATTATTTTTCCCTAACAGTTTTACTTTTTTGGAAGGATGGTGTGGAGATATATGGTAAGATCAATTTATTCTTCTTACCATATATCATTTTACTTTGGAAGAGACCCAAAGGTCATCACTTTATAACATTCAAACTAAGCTATCATAGTTGGAAATATATACTCTATATAGTATATGTGTATGCAAACATAAGCATATACACAACAATTAACATACTTTTATCTCCTTAATCTTTTTTGGCAATTCACCATTTTGAAATGTCATTAATTTCATGTTTAGAAGGTAGAAAATATTCAGTATCTTCATTAAAACTTTGCTGCAAAAAGTATAAGACTAAATGAACTACATTTCTCTATTGCTTATGGGCCACTAAAAGAAAGGACAGGGATAAAATCCAGTAGTTTTTGTATAAAAATAGATATGAAGGGGACTGGGAGTTTAGCCTAGTGGTAGAGTGATTGCCTAGCATGCATGAAGACCCAGATTCGATTCCTCAGTAACACATACATAGAAAAAAAGCTGGAAGTGGTGCTGTTGCTCAAGTGGTAGAGCTCTAGCCTTGAGAAAACCCAAGGACAGTGCTCAGACCCTGAGTTCATGGCTCAGGACTGGCAAAGAAAAAATAGATATGAAGAACAAAATCAAAGTATAGTGGTAAATGGGAATCATTCGTCCAACAGCACATCATGTTACAATAGGAGTAGAAACTCAGTGGGTGTTATGGCCCAAGACACAGAGCAACTGCTTAGCAAGCACAGTGTCCAGAGTTCAAAGCCTATGACTGCTAAGAAACAAGAGTGAAAAAGAATGTTGAGGATTGTTATAATTGATGATTTTGAAAAGCAAGAGAAACTAGGTGACTATGATTATTGGTCTTACCCAAGGAAAGTTCCTTTTCTCAAAAGGTTAGATTCAATGTTTGTGGAGTAATGTACCTTCTATCTGGTGAATATAATATAACCCTTCTATTAATTACAATAAAAATATATGAAAAAAGAAGGTTAGAAGAAAATTTACATATATGTAATAATAAGTGATTTTTCCAGTACATTCAAAATTAGCATATGATTAGATAATATGAACTTGAATAATTTATTCTCATATTCCTTATTTCCAATTTTCAATAGCTTATTGTATAAATCAATAAAATATTTTTTGAAAACATGATTTTGATGGTGAATATTAAGAGTGACAGTAACCTTTTGACGAGGCAATATTTCTGCCTTAAGATTTCGTAGCCTATATTTCCTAATCCAATCAAGTTTCAGTTCACTGTTATTATTTTCCTAAGGCATATTGAGGTCAGAATTTTTTCACCATGTAAACCATGTTAGATGAGCCCAATGTTCTTTATCGATTTGGAATTGTATAGGAATTTTTAACGTGTGCAATGAGAATGTTTAATTTCTCCCCAAATAATGGTAGTTCTTTGAACAATGTCTTCAAGTAAACAGGTCGGTTTTTCAGTTCTGCAATCAGTATATGCATCTATTCATATAATGTATCTATTTAGCTGCTAAACTGCAATGTGTTTTGGTTCATTAAGTGGCTACTGTTGTGTCTCAGCCCTAGTTAAAATTTCACAGCAAGTTGATCTGCTTTATTACAAATGAGAACACAAGTGATAATGTCCTCACCACTTGCCAAATACAGGGTTAACAGTATTTGCCACAAATCAATGAGGGTTTTTAAAAAGGAAAATTGCAAATCTTAAACCTCAATCATTTTTACTCATTGATGACTTCATTTTATATGGCATTTATGACTTTTACTACACTGTTACTCTTCATGTATTTCATTTGCATCCCATCAAAAACAGCTGTAGCTCCTGTGAAACACTGCAGAAGTGAAGATTCAAAGCAGTGGATAAAGGAGAATTCCAAATTTCACACATCAAATCCCTATGATTCAGTGCAATTCATAAAATTACCTTCAAATTCTCACATATATAACTCAAGGTTTACCTTTAAATGGAAGTCACTATAGGAAAAGGTATTAATTACTACATATCCAACCATTCTCTATCAGATCACTGCCTTTCTTTTGTGATATATTACAAATTTTCAAGAAAGACATGTATCCCATTAAATTGTTTCAAACTATATTGTACATGTAGAGAGAATAAGAGCTATGATTCAAAAATTCAGGGTGGTCCTTTCATGTTTGTTTTTTTCAGCTGTAGGGCTCGAACTAGTGGCCTTGGCATGGTTTCTGAGCATAGTTACATATTTATATGTAAATATATATATATTTATATATTTAAGTATATAATTTATCAGTCAAGGAATATACCATCAATATTGAGAATGTCTTTGTGCAGAGATGCAGAAGACATGATATAAATGTTGAATTATAAGTAATTATAATTATAGTAATACACATAAGAATTGAGGTTAGCTAGACAAGAGACCTAGAATGTGGAACCATGAAGGAATTCACACTTACAAGTGCATGCTACATGTAACCTATGTGCATCTCAGACAAAAGACCTCTCACTTTTTCTGTGTGATCAACTTGTCGTGGACAGGAGTGACAGATTACAGGGATCAGCAATAATATATTCTCAAAGGACATAAATGGCCTCATGTGGGTGTATTCAATGGGAAAATGCATGAATTTTCAATGATGTCATAAGTTTGGATCTCTGCCACCAACCTGGCCAAAGAAGGAAATAAACACAAATACAAACAGCCCTCAATTTTGACAGAAAGTATCTCCATCTCATGTTCTAAAATATAATAATAGCTTTATCATTCCTTAATGTGATTAGAAAACTGATTCACATAGTGATTCTCGGTGAATTTCAGTTATCAGCCAAAAGCACCTCTGTGTTGACTAATTTTAATACCAGATGTTCACATGCTAATGCCACTGCCTGGTGACCATTTCCTATCAATTCATTAATTGCCAGATGCTCAACCACACAAGGAACACTGCTAATCAGATGGCATTGGTAAACAGCCAAATCATCTTTTTCTGACTTAAACTTATTTCAGAAAAAAAGCTATGGTTCATTGACATTAAAAATTTTCCAACAAATGCAAAACAATGTGGTATAAGACACCAAAATGTCGGCTATGGATTAAACTTGCATACCCTTCAGCTATTTTATAAACATTTTCTTCAGAATATTCCAATAGCCAGTAATTCAACTAAAGAATGAAGTCTTGAATTACTAATGATCATATTGCAAATTCCAATATATATTATGGCTATATTAGTTATTAACTACAAATACTAACAGCTGTGCCAACACTAAAGAAATCTGATCCAGGCCAGGAGTTTGGCCTATTGGTATAGTGCTTGCCTAGCATGCACGAAGACCTGGATTCAATTCCTCAGTACCACATACGCAGAAAAAAGCCAGAAGTGGTGCTGAGGCTCAAGTGGTAGAGTGCTAGCCTTGAGAAAGTCCAAGGACAATGCTCAGGCCCTGAGCTCAAGCCTAGGACTGGTCAAAAAGAAATCTGATCCAGAACTAAAAGCAGCTTTAAATATGGTATAGAATTATCTGATATATTGAATTTATTTGTATTTGGATATTTGAAATTTGATAGGGAAGGGGGGAAAACCAAGACGGGTAGGGGGTGTGGGGGGGGGAGGGAAATGGGTACCAAGACATGTGAAAGGGTATCAATGTATGTGAATTAATGCACCTTCTATCTGGCAAATATCATGTAACCCTTTTACTAATTACAATAAAAGAAAAATTATTTTAAAAAAAGAAAGAAATATTCCCAAACTAGTTTCTGGCTATATAACAACAGCAACAAAACCCCCACATTTCCTTATAACCTATAATATTGTTTCTACTTTTAGAATTGAAGATTATATCAATCTTTGTGTGTACTGGGAAACAGTCCACGAGTTTAACAAACACAGAATCCTTAGGTTTATTCATTTTAATGATACCAATAGTCATCCCTTGCTATATTGTGGTTCAACTTCTTCGGCTTCACTGAATAAATTTTTTAATACATAAATGTTGATCCCTCACGTACAGCAGGAGTTACATTCCAGAGACCCCCGTGACAGGTGACAATCATCTCTTGCTCTATCAAGTTCACTTATTGCCATTTTGCAGATTTTCATCTATCCCGGGAGTCTCTGGTACCTAGCTCCAGTGACATGTGGGGGATCACTGTATATAGAGTGCCTAGCATATATCCCATTAGAGATAGAAGATCACTGGCTGATTACATGTGGTGTGTAGACACTTGCACTGAAAAGTAAATACTAAATAGTCTACATGTAAACATTCTATGAAGTACAAATCAAGACAACTTTGATATTAAAATAAGCTTCTCTCTCAAACTCCCACCAGGCTTCCAATCTTTCTTTTGTGGTGCCAAGATCAAAGGTGAACAGATGCTCTCTTGATACTTACACTTGTAAATGATTCTAATATTGTGACAACCTTGGTATTGTTACTAATAAAAATGCTCATAGAAGAACCTGCATAGAGGAATATACTTCTCTCCATGGATAGCTCTTGACCATGACATTGTCTCTTACTTTGCATTTCTATACAGATGCTGGAAAACATCAGCTAATATACACTATGTCATGCCAACCATTTTTTATTAAAGAATTTATTAACATGGATTTTTACATCATATTTCAAATGGAATGTTCAAAAAACAAGTGTTCAAGAAGGGAATCTCTGTATACAATCACTGGCACAGTTTTTAGAACATAATCAAAATTAGGCTAAGGGTTTGTATATCATTGATACATATTAATTTATAAAATAGAACATTGTGTCTATAGAGTCATAGGTTTTTATGTCTATATAGTTATGTTTATATTTCCAATACCATATCCATAGCATTAGGAATGCAAATCTTGTGTCCTTGCTCTTGCACTGTTTAGATCTAATAGCCACATATTAAGGATACCATGCGCCTTTTGTTCCTTTGGTCTTGACTTGTCTCACTCAACATGATTCACTCTAGATTCATCCACTTCCCTGCAAATGCCATTATTTTATCTTGTCTGTTGGCTATGTAGAATTCCATTGTGTGTGTGTGTGTGTGTGTGTATATATATATATATATATATGTATATATATATGTAAATCTCACATGTTCTGTATTCATTCATATGCAGTAGGGCATCTAGATTGTTTCCATCACCTGGCTATTGTGAATAGTGCAGAGATAAACATAGCTGAGCAGGTGTTCTTATCATATCTTGGGTTATGATGTTCAGGGTAGATGCCCAGAAGTGGTATGGTGGGATCGTAGGGAAGGTCAATTTTCAGTTCTTTAAGAAACCTCCACACTCCTTTCCAGAGTGGCTGAACTAGTTTACAATCCCACAACACTGCCAGCAACTGTAATTAAAGAGCACACTAGGAAATTGAAAGACATTCCATGCTCATGGCTAGTCAGAACCAACACAGTGAAAATGGCTATACTGACAAATTGATATACAAATTCAATGCAATCCCCATCAAAATCCCAAAGACATTCTTTACTGTAATAGAAGATACAATCCAAAGGTTCATATGGATCAAGAAAAGACCTAGAATAGCCAAAACAATTCCAGGCAAAAAGAGCAATGCTGGTGGTATTACACTACCAGACTTCAAACTCTACTATAGAGCCATAATAACAAAAAACCTCATAGTATTTGCACCAAAACAGACCAGAAGATCAGTGGAACAGAATAGAAGACCTATAAATAGAACCACATACCTATAGTCAACTTGTATTTGATAAAGGAGCCAAAGATATACAGTGGAAAAAACACAGTCTATTCAATAATTGCTACTGGCAAAACTTGGCAGCCACATGCAGAAAACTAAAAATTGATCCTAGCCTTTCACCATGCACAAGCATTAACTCAGAGTGGATCAAAGACCTCAATGTCAGACCAGAAACTGTGAAACTCCTACATGATAGAGTAGGAGAGACACTGGACCTCAGAGACACAGGCAAAAGATAACTGAACAGAATCCCGGGGTCACAACGATTGGAGAGAGACTCGATAAATGGGACTACCTAAAAATAAAAAGTTTCTCCACAGATAAAAGCATAGTTGCAAAAGTAGAGAGACAGCCAAACAACTGGCAAAAGATATTTACCAATAATACATCAGACAAATTCTTAATATCCAGTATCTACAGGGAACTCAAGAAACTAATCCCCCTCCCCAAACCCAACAAACCATTCACGGAATGGGCAAGGGAACTAAAGAGAGAGTTATCAAAAGAAGAGATTAAAATGGCAGAAAAGCATATGAGAAAATGTTCATCATCCTCGATCATAAAGGAAATGCAAATAAAAACAACCCTAAGATACCACCTTACCCCAACAAGAATGGCCAACCATTATTTTAAGTGTGGTTACATGTTTTATATATTTAGACTTTACATTAATATGGTGAAGTAGGTACAAATAGCAATTATCATCCCTATATCTTGGAAGGGGAGCAAATTAAAACACACATAAGGTAGTTTGCCAATGGTCACATAACAAGGAATTGTAGTTGGACACTGGTGGCTCACGCCTTTAATCCTAGCTACTCAGGAGTTTGAGACCTGAGGATCACAATTCAAAGGCAGCCCTGCCACAAAAGACTGTGAGACTCTTATCTCCAAGTAACAATCAAAAATAGTGGTGCTGGGGCCGGGAGTTTGGCCTAGAGGTAGAGTGCTTGCTTAGAATGCACAAAGACTCAGGTTCGATTCCTTGGTACCCCACATACATAGCAAAAAGCTGGAAGTGGTGCTGAGGCTCAAGTGGTAGAGTGCTAGCCTTGAGAAAGTCCAAAGACAGTGCTCAAGCCCTGAGCCCAAGCCCAGGACTGGCAAAAAAAAATAGTGGTTCTGTTGCTGAAGTGTTAGAGTACTAGCCATGAGCTAAAGAGCTCAGGAACAGCACTTAGGCCCAGAGTTCAAGCCCCATGACTGACCAAAGAAAAACCCCCCCAAACCAAAAAATAACTTTGCCTTGTTTTGGGAGAGCTGATTTACAGATACTTCCATGGATAATGATATATATATATATATATATATATATGAACAATCACTTTACAAGTATATTGTAGGAATCTAAGGATCTGATTTTATACTAATATTCAACATTCTTTGAGTATACTAATGTTTAAAATTATTTGAGCAAACAAATAAGTATAAATAAGTATAGAACTTAATGTGTTCTTCTGAGTCTATGAACATTCATGCAAATCCAAATGGACTGACATTACAAAAATACATAAATTTTGTGATTATATACTCCGATAACATAATTTTCTTTTTAAATTCCTTGAAAAATTAGGGACTGTAAATATTACTAAAAACTCCCAGCCCTGCCTGGCTCTATTTTTTTAACAAAAAGAAAAATAGTTACTTCCAGCCACTTTGACTAGAAATAGTATATGCAGTTTATCCTTCCTTAGGGGATAGGAAGTGTGGCCTAGTGGTGTAGTGCTTTCCTAGCATGCATGAAGCCCTGGGTTTGATTCCTCAGTACCAAATATACAGAAAAAGTCAGAAGTGGTGCTGTGGCTCAAGAGGTAGAGCTCTACACTTGGGAAAGCACAAGGACAATATTCAGGCTCTTAGTTCAAGCCCCAGGACTGGCAAAAAAATAAAAAATTTACCAACAATTTATGCTTCATTTACTATTTTGCTATTACTTACATACCACATAATTCTAATATTCAAAATTTGTTTTGCACAATTGATTTACAGTGGAAATATTATTAATCTCATGATTATCAGTAGCAAGAATGACCACAGATATTAGCTTAAAACAAATCATAGTAAACAAGACTGTCAAGGATATAAAACAGACATCTGAAAACTTGTTTCATTATCATAGATATTGTGTTTCATAGTCAATCCAGAGATTTTTTTAAATGAAAAATTTGAAGGAATACTTTGAGCTGGTGCCAGCAGTTCATGCTTGAAATTCTTGATACTCAGAAGGCTGAGGTCAGGGATTTCATTTCTGAGACCAGCTTTGGCAGAAGAAGCTGAGATTTCTCTCCCCAATTAGCTACTAAAAAGCCATTAGTGGACCTGTGGGTTAAATGATAGAGTGCTAACTTTGACCTAAAGAAAAGCTCAGGGACAGCACCCAGGACGGGAGTTCAAGTCCTAAGACCAACATGGATAGTTTTTCTCTGAAACTTAAAGAAAAAAAATACTTGTAAACAACAAATAGATTTTAAGCATATCAGTAAATTTGATAGATCTTTTGTGGATTGGATTTTTGTTTAATATGATAAAACATGTGAAATCTTTGTGTGACATGTCCTACTCTTAACATGCTAAACAATTTTTTAAATTATAATTGTTATTTTAAATTGATTCAATTAGGCAGAAAAATGAATTTGTGAATCAGGCCACTGATTTTTCTTACTTACAATTTTGGCTCATTAGAAAGCAACAAAATTGTACAGTTTAAATTCAGAGCTGGCAATATCACTAAGTTAATGCCTCCAGCCCTATTTTTCACTGATTATTTTTACCATAAGGGCCATTTCCTGAACAAGCCCATGCCTGGGCCTACTGGAGACTCCCCATCACTGCCTGATTCACAGGCAAGCAGCCGCTGAGCCAATCTTCTCTTCTGCTGGCAAACTTCTATGCCCCAGCTGGCCTAAAACTGGGATTCTCTCAGTATTTTTTTATATTTTTAAAATTTAATTTTATTGTCAAGGTTATGTACAGAGGGGTAACAGTTACATATGTTAGGTAGTGGGTACATTTCTTGTTGAACACTGTTACCCCATACATATTTCTCTTAGTTTCCTCCCTCAGTCTCCCCTTAAGGTGTAAAGTTAATTTCCAACATATTATCTGGTTAGTATCCTTGTTGAATTGGTTCTCCTAATCTCATACAGCTTGGAATGACACTGAGTCCAGGTGTGAATTGAGAAAGGGTCTCATGAACTTTTTTGCCACAAACCATCCTTGAACTATTATCTTCCCATTCAAAGCTTGCCAAATACCTAGCATTAACAAGCATAAGCCACCAGGTCTGGGTTTGGATTTTATTACAAACAGGAAATTTTACTTTTTCAGCTCATGCATAATTTGGAAGGGCAGCTTATCTCTAAATGGTAAATAGATTATGAACGACATGGCTAATTCAACTTAGGTATTTCTTTTGTAAACTAGTGAGCAATATTAATTTAAATATTTTGTGGGCTTTTGGGGGGAAGGGGACAGTGGTTGGTTGTGGGGCTTGAACTTGGGGCTTAGGCATTCTCCCTGAGCTCTTTTTTTCCCCAGTCCTGGGGCTTGAACTCAAGGCCTGGGTACAGTCCTTGAGCTATCTCAAGAATAGTGCTCTGCCATTTGAGCCACAAAGCCACTTCTGCCTTTTTCTGTGTATGTAGTACTGAGGAATTGAACCTAAAGCTTCATGCAGGCTGGGCGACCACTCTACCACTAAGCTACACTTGGGACTTTCCTGAGTTCTTTTGTTGAAGGCTAGTGCTCCATTACTTTGAGAACACTTCCCGACTGAGTGCCACTTCACATTTTTTGATGGTTAATTGGAGATAAGAGTCTTATGGATTTTCCTGCCTGGGTTGGCTTTGAACCACAATCTTCAGATCTCAACCTCCTGAGTAGCTAGGATGATAGGTTTATGCCATCAGGACCTGACAATATGAAGGTTTTTATTTTTCTTTCTTAATTTCAAACTGCTAGGAAAAATTAATTTTCTGAATGTAGTAAAAAAGAAAATGTGCTTCCTTCAAAAATTCTTTGAGCCTCCAAATATTATTGTCAATGAACTCTCAATACTTAGGTTTGCCCAGGGTCTATAGGTCTAAAAGACTGAACTTCAGAATTGTTCCACCAAGAAGCCCATTGAAAGCAAATTGACTTAAAATGCAACTCAGAGTATGTAATTTTTATCTTTATAACTGGATAGCATGTAGCTGGTATCATATTAATAACTTTGGAAAATAGTGTGAAACTTAAAGAAGATTTAATTATGTTATTGTTGAAATACATGCCTTTTCTTTTTGATAGAATATCACTATGTTGTACAGGCTAAAATAATTACTTTTTAGACAATTTCATGTTTAATACCTTTATATGTATATTTCACTTTCCTATACTTTTATGCTTTTCCTGAAAAGTATTTGAATTAAATATATTTATTTCAAATTATTCAAAAGATATGCAAGTATTTATAAATGATTTCCAATACAAAAGGCTTTCTGTGCATTTGGCAGGACTTAAGCAAGCAAGTGATGTAAAAAAACACACCAGTGATATTTTTTAAAAGAGAATGAAAACGCAGGATTGTAATGGCTAATATTTTCCTTTTTAAAATGGTTACATGTGAAATAGACTTGTCAGCACTAATGAAACTTATAGATGAAAGTTAACCAGTAAACAGTATTTGAATTAAGGAGAAGCTGGTTATCTTTTCAATTCCTAGGACCATAATCATTGCCATCAGTGCTAAAGAAGCAAGCATGAAACCCATTCCCATGTTCTCCTTGGATCCAAATTTTTCATAAAGGTTCCCAAATCCCAAATATTTAACAAAGAGTAGCTAAACCAGTCTGAATAACAGTTCCCATGAAAACTAATCAAATGTAATTTTGAGGGGCCATAACCATGTTTATATTGCTATTTCTCATTATTACAAAGCAAGTATGAAAATATTTCTTTGAAGTATGCTTTTGCTTGTGAATAGAATGTTTCAATTGCATGTTAGGTTATTCTTTGTTAACAGATGTGCATTTTTTGCCAATCCTGGGCTTGAGCTCAGGGCCCTAAGCACTGTCCTTGGACTTTCTCAAGGCTACAGCTCTACCACTTGAGCCTCAGCACCACTTCTGGCTTTTTTTATGTATGTGGTACCGAGAAATCGAACCTGGGTCATTGTGCATGCTAGGCAAGCACTTTACCACTAGGCCAAACTTCCGGCCCCAGATGTCCATTTTTAATAGTCATAGGACATAATGCTCATGAGTAGTTTTATTCTTGAAAATATATCTAATAACTGGTTAAAACTTTGGGCAATATTCAAATGATTAGGATATACTAACCATTAAAGTGATAATGTAGAGTCCTTTGGCCATTAGAATATATTTAGGATTTATAGAAAAAAATCCATTTTCCAAATCTATGAAGTTTATGCTTTAACTTTTATTCAGTGTTTAAGAAACCCCAATTCTAAACGGGAAGCCAATTTTAAAGTGAGAGAAAAATGCTCAGAATACCTATCATAAAGCACTTCCTGATCCCAGCCCAATCACATTTCAAGCTAGTGATTATTTATTCATCAAAATTCATTGGCAGTTCTTACTTATTATTCATAACAGTAGGGTTTTGTCCCCTTCACATTTATTTTAAAAGTCTTGGTGTTTGAACTTAGGGCCTTGTACCTGCTAGTTCACTGCTCTAAAACTGGAACCATTTATCTGCCCTTTTACTCTTTAAAAGGGTATCAATGTATGTGAATTAATGCACCTTCTATCTGGCAAATATCATGTAACCCTTTTACTAATTACAATAAAAAATGCAAAAAAAAATAAAAAATAAAAAGATTTCAAAATAAAAATAAAAATAAAAAAATAAAAAAAAATGTTAGAGAGCCTCTCTAGATTAGGCTGGTGTCTGATCCCAATTCTATGATCTCCACCTCCCACATAACTGGAATTACAGGCACAGACCACCACACTAGCCCACAGTAGGCATTATGTGTGCGAAAGTTAAACAGGATTTGTTTAACTGACATATACTTTGGGAGTTCTTAGACTGTCTTAGTATGTCCTAATTAGCAGATTCTCACATGGCGTAATATAATGACATGTAACTATCAAGATCTTAGTACTTGTTGCATAAAACAAGGAGAAAAAAAGGAACATATTGATTGGGTACTATTGATCAACGGTATGCATTAGAGCTTATGAATAGCCTCACTTCAATGAAAGAAAAGAGTACTTGAAAGTCTAGTTCATATGGTATTTGGGAAGGTAGAGACCATTTGTGAAAATAATAGGAAATAGAGTAATTATAACTATTCTTTGCATTTCCTTGTCCAATGGACATAATTCTGAAAAACATATTCCAAAGATGAAGATAAGATATATTCTAAAGATAATTATGTGAATTATAGGTATTTGTTCATTGATTTTCAGGTTTTAAGGCATACTGACATTATCTCCAGAAAGCTAATGAAATAAGTGGGATAGATTATTATTATGCCCTTCATTTTACACTTGAACAAAACTATGGGGGAGTAAGTGTATATACAAATATGTCATCCAGCCAGTCACCACTAAGTCAGAATTGAAACATAAGCCTGCTTGACTCTAACATCCGAATGGTGTATCAGAGGCTACAATTGCCTGTCAAACTCCAGAAGAATGCACAGCCTTTACTTTGTTTCCCTTCAGGGGTGAGAATGGTTTTTGCACACTTTTTTATGCAGTCATTACTCTGGCCATAGTTTACACATACTATGCAAATGATTTCTATATAAGAAACTGGAATAAAACTAATGTTTGTGGCTAGAGAATAAAAATAAACAAAAACCACCACCACCACTAACAACAACAAAAAACAAGCCTGAGAGGCCTAGTCAGAAACCAAACTCAAGAATTTTGCATAACTGAGTCAATGAGCTGTGTGTTGCTAGTGAATAATCAGTGGTATAGCTGACATTTCATACCAGTTTATATGTAATTAACACTTCTGTCCTCTTCAAAATAATGATTCTTACCTTTATAACAGAGGCA
The DNA here is from genome assembly GCF_031878675.1 of Megascapheus bottae. NCBI lineage: Eukaryota > Metazoa > Chordata > Mammalia > Rodentia > Geomyidae > Megascapheus > Megascapheus bottae. The sequence goes on along the minus strand of NC_143547.1, from coordinate 55,493,743 downwards.
CCAGCTCTGGAAAGTGGACTGTGAATCTGGGCTGCAGCAGCCATGTTGGCAATAGTATTGAGATGGTTCATCTGATTCATTGCCATGGCAACTGATGCAGGAGGTAAGCTGACTGGAAGTAGAGGATGAGGCATCATCATAAATGGCAGATCCAGTCCTAAAAGGGACAGTGCACAATAAAGTCGTTACACTATGATGCTTAGAAGTTTTTTTTAATATTTCAATTATTTTTGTTGGCTTTAATAAACGCAGTTTTGTTTTATTCCAGTGCCTCTTTGGGCCATGAATAATACCTATAGGGTTTTAGTTTGTTGAATGCTTTAAAAAATGTTGCTATATTCACAAACATTAACTTGTAAGTATACTTTGATGTTCCATTCATTCTCAAAAGATTTATGAGATGTAACATTTTTGCCTAAAAATGAAGCAAAAATATCTATGTCAAACATTGTTACATTTAACAAATAACAAACAACTTTCTATTTTAATCACTACACATCCATATATTGCCATGTATTGATCATTTGTAGCCTAACATTTCCTTTCAGCAGTTTAGTGGGGTGCTGGTAAGGTGAGAAGCTGGTTAATATATTCAGAATTATTATTTTCTTGTGGGCATAATCAAACAACTTATTACTATATATTAGTTGTACAAGGTGGGTTTCATTGTGAAATTTCTGTAATTCATATAGTATACCCTATGAAATTACCCCATCTATCTTAGACCCTTATCCTCTTCTTAGACCACCTTCAGTTGGTTCATTGTTTTACTTTCACATATGTATATGAAATACTTTGATAATATTTACTTTCATTTACTTTCTCCATTGCTCCCTCCTCTGGATATGATTATCTATTTATGGTTTTGTCTTATTTATTTATTTATTTTTATGGGTAATGGGTCTTGAACTCTGGGCCTGGGCACTGTCCCTGAGCTCTTCAGCTCAAGGCTTCTGAATTACATTTTATAACTTTTAGATATAACAGTTATCATTCTAATTTGGAAGTTTTGTCAATGAAATTAACATTCTTATCAAAATACAAATCTGCTTACCATGTTAGCAATCAATATTAGTATTGTTTAATTCTACATTTTTTCTTAGTTAAACTAAAATAATTTCCGGATATTTTAAATATATTAAAAACTACCATCAAGTATCATCTATATTCCACATGTGGTACCCATGGATATGTTCTCATGTAAAAGGTATCAAATCATAGACATATATTTATTCTTTATTAGGTACATGTTGGCTAGAGGAAATGCCTTTAATTAGTGGCTGGAAAAAGAGAGTCTAATATTCTAGATATAAACATGATTATAAATAAATCATAGCACTGTACAATATATTTTAAACTAGTGATTTTATGGTACCATTGTCCTATTTTGGACAGAAGCCCAGAAACTAGCAATCTTTAACAGATGTTCTAAAACATCTTTGTCTATAATTTTTCTAAATTATTATAGGCTATCGAAATTTTGTGATAGTCAACATTTATGTTGGCCCTACATGCAATCATCAACCATTAATAATATCTAATTTTCTTCCTTTTCATCTTTTCTGGCCTGTCATATCACAGCAGAAAGATACTGGGGGATTTATAGGAAGTATTTTCAGAGGCTCCGTAAATCTCATTCCTCAGAATGAAAGCTGCAGTAATACCATCACTCAAAACACGTATTTTTTCCACTCTATAGATCTTTTATTTTCTTAACAATATGTTTCATAGAAAAAAATTAATTTTAAATGAAAGGAGTTTTAATGGAGGCAAGAAGAGAGAATTGGTGTTAATTTAGGAGACTCATCTTCTATTTAAAATAATGATAGTAGATTTCAAACTATAATAAAATGCACAGGGAATACTGGGCTATATAAAATATACCTCCAAATACTGCATAAATTTGATCACCTGAATTAAAGTAATTTCCAGAATACATAAAATAATCCCCATTTTTTCTGATAAAACCATAAAATATACTGTCATCAATGATTCATACAGATAAAAAGAAACTTAAGTTCTGCATAGAACTCAGAAAATGGGAACATTTTCTCTCTATATAACTCTATATCCATGAGAATATTGAGAAAATTCCCCTATCAGTGTACACTTATGGCTGGCTGCCTCAAAATTCCTTTAGAAATAGCTTCTAAACCAAATGTGTCAGCTAGAGAAAACTTTTCCCAAATTAAAGTTATCATCTGTGTAATCACTGGGTATACTTCATTATCATAACATAAAGGCAATTAGAAGTTGTTACTGGTGTATTTAGTGTCTACCAGAAAGGGAAGTTTTCTTGTTTCTTTTTTTTTTAAAGTAGAAACTTGAATTGGTGAAATTATTTTCTCTAGGTCATGTGAAGTAATGCACCTTCTATTTGGCAAATATGACTGTAACCCTTCTGTTAATTACAATAAAAAAGCCAAAAACAAACAGACAAAAATGATAAATAAATGCAGGATTTGGATGATGCATGTGCAATGTCAAAGCTCTTATTTTGATATCACTCTGCTATTGGCTTAGTTCCACAAAATCAGATATAGTTATATCAGTACTTCTTGGACACTCATAACCTGTATGGACTTTTTTCTTCACTCCCTTATATCTTTCATCTGAATGTGTTTGTGAATCTTCCAGACTCTGCTTAAGTTTATTGTCCCTTCTTTTTTTAAGAATCTTTTCCCTCTGAAATCTCCTTAGTTTGCTCAGTTCCCATCTAAACCAAGAAGAAAATATCACTTTTAGAAATTCCTTGATATAGTTCTTAAGATGAAAGCACTGACAGCTTTAATGTGGTTTCTTCTAGGTCATTGTTAAGGAAATTTAACCTTTATATTGCTGGAAATGAATCTTGGCTGAAAGCTAAGATTGTTTTTGTTATACATTTTATATAAATTATCAAATCATAATCTATGTATTTTTGACTACTAAGTGATATCATAATATAAGTATGCATGTGTACATATATGTGTGTATATGCAAATACATATATCTAAATAACATATGCATTACTCCAAATACTTATCCTAGGAGCCATAATGCCAAGTGAAATAAGCCAGGCAGAAAAGATAAACATGATATAATCAATTAAATATAGAATCTACTCCTTAATTAGAGTTTATTCTCAGTCAGGTAAATTTACTTAGATGCACATGTTTGTTTATATTTTTTACACATCATATAGCTTATATATAGTATCATGATGAGGTTATTTCATAGCATATAGTAAACATGGTTTTTCTTTCTTCTAAAACCTTCACATGATGCTCAATATAAATAAAATGATCTAAATATGTTTTTACATAACACTCTTAATTATCTCAAACCTAACATACATTTAGAGTTGAAATCTTCTTTACATAGCCAGGATTGCAGTCACAGATTGATCAAACTGTAGATGGAAGGCGGCCATCAGTGTCAGGCTTGCCATTCAAATGCTTAAATAAGCCTTTATTGTTCACACTTCCATTCACAACATAATAATATTTCCACATTCACAAAAGATTTTTTGAGAACGCACAGACACCATCTGGTCCTACCAAGAGATATGCTTACTTAGAGACCAATTGACATGCAAACTAAACATAAACTACAAACAAAATTTAACAGCCCATTGACAATTTTAAAGTATAATCCATTTACCATTTCAAATATCCAAGAAGAACATTTAGGTCACAATTTTGAATCATGACCTGCAATAACTAACCATCAATTGGCCATAAGGTTCAACATGCTAAGTTAAATGAAAGGACCTCCAGGATATAGAAACAAAATCCATATAATCATAATCAGTAGAAATCTTTGGCTCTCCTAGCAGAGATTTATAATAGAACAAAACCTAGATACATAAGGCCATATAGTATAATGCTAAATGAGAGGACCTCCAGAATATAGAAACAAAAGCCATATAATGAGTGATTGTTGTCCTTAATGTACTATGCTATCTCTCATCTCTTTTGCTGTCCCTTGGTTATCTCATACTGTTACAGTATTTCACCTTGTTATCTGATATATTGAATATATGCGCATTTAGTTTTTTGAAATTGGATATGGAAGGGGGGACAAAAAGATGAGGGGCTGGAGTGGGGGGGAGGGAAATGGGGACGAAGACATGAGAAAGGGTATCATTGTTTGTGAAGTAGTGCACCTTCTATTTGGTGAATATAATGTATCCTTCTATTAATTACAATAAAATATATAGAAAATATATGGGTACTACATGTGAAGCATATACAACTACCAACTATATTAACTGAATTATGGAAGATTCAGGGGTGAACTCAAAAGCTGTAGCTCCTTAGAAATCCTAACTCACAGTCAAACAAAATAAACACCAGGAAACATGTAATTAAAATGAGGAGGGAGTAGACAAATGAATGGAGGAGGATGGAGAGAATGCAGCCATAAATTTTAAACATACTGTACAAAACTCTGAAAATTGGGAGAAAGGATGGGTTGGGAGGAATGATTGACAATGTTGAAAGGAGTGGCATTGACAAAGATGCATTGTATTCACGTATGACTTTGTTAAATGTCAACTCCTTTGTAGAACTGCTTAACGATAACAAATACACATTCAAAATGAATGGCAAATTATATAAATCAGGCATTTCTCATAGCGGAAAACATTGAATTAAAACCTATCAATACTACACACACCACAGTAATCTGGCTCACTTAGTCATATGTCAGATGTGTACTAGACTTTTAATAATTGGCTAATGGAGACAAATCTTTTCATAAAATTCATCTAAAATGGGTCATTTCATTCAGGATAACCTTAAGGACATTATTTAAGTTACTATAAACATCATTTAAATGCATTTGGTATTTTAACAATTCCTATCACATCATGTGAAGACATAAGACCAGCTCCCCAATCAATTAAAGCTATAAATATCAGTCATTGTCTAATTTTCTTTCGATATGCTACTTTGATTTGTGTGTTGACCTCTAAAAAGCCTTTACATTTCTATGGAGACACTGGTCATCATAACCTTCAATAGAACCACCGTATCTTCTTTTATTTACACATGATGTCTACTGGCTGCTTCCTTTCACTAGAATAAAATACAAGTTCTTGGATCTCACACAAATTTACTTCTATCATTTTCTCATTATCTATCTGTGGCCATGTGCATTCCACAGGATTTCTCTATAGTCTTAATTCACTTTACCATTATTTTAAGGCAATGGTGTTCTCTGGTGGCTAAATCTTTATTTTCCTAAGGTAAAAATTGTTTTTCAAAAATAAATAATAGAAGCAACACAAGTGGGTAGTTACACAGCTGTTCTGCTTTCAGTTTTATAAGTCACCCTCACTACCACAGATCTAACTTTGACATTCATATAATGCCAAGATTTATAAAATTTAGTGTATTTGTTTTATTTGCAGTTGCCAAATATTTAACTTTATTTTCATATTGTACATTTCAGACGATAACTTCTTTAATATGACATCAAGCTTAGGAATTTTGCTAATGTTTAGGATATAATATGAACATTTTTAAATTGTTCTGCTTCTTTAACCCTAGAGTTCAATAAGGAATGAATATATTAATAAAGAAAACAAGGAAGATTTTCAAGTAGGTTTCCTGTTTATAACAAAAATAGAATTTTGTCTAAGTAGTATAACAAAAGACCCATTTTGACACAAAAGGTTTCCTGAGTCTTTGAGGTAAAAAAAAAGATAACCAAGTAAATTTGTACAAATTAGCTCTACTTAGAACTAAGCAATCATAGTGCTTATAATTGTATGGATCTCAGGCAATTCACCATTATCTTTCCTTTTTGTAATTTTGATTCCTCATAATAACCATAAGTTCATGTATTTTTACCTATATTGTTATAAATTTGCACAGTCAAGTTTTAGAAAAGTTTTTGCAAAACCCAACAGTGACAAGGAATTCAACCCCCAGTTTGTGTGTATACAACCAACATTTATTTAATATTCTTTTTTTATTGTGATTGATTGAAGGGTAACATTATATTCACCAGATAGAAGGTGCATTACTTCACAAACATTGTTACCTTTTCTTATGTTTTTGTCCCCATTTCCTGCTCCCCACCCCCACCCCTCATCTTGTTTTCCCCCTTCCCTATCATATTTCAGATAAAAAAATATACAATATACACATATACATATATATAATATACCAGATAACAAGGTAAGATACTGTAACATAGGGGATAACCAAGGGACAACAAAAGAGATGAGAAATAATATTAAGCACATTAGTACATTAAGAGCAACAATCACAGATTATATGGTGCTTTTTTCCATATCCTGGAGGTCCTTTCATTTAGCCTCATCCCATATGACCTTATGTATCTAGGTTTTTCCCTATTGTAAACCTCTGCTGGGAGAGTGTAAGGTTTATACTAATTATACAACCAACATTCTCAACTACTTTGCTGTATAGCCCACACAGACCTTGCCAGGAACCTCCATTCTGTGACTCTGTACTTTATCACCCTCTGTGACTTCAAATCATTAAACCTGATTGATGGAAAACAAACGAATCCCTCTTATTCCAAGGAATCTAGTGAGTGTTGGTTTATATTTTTCTCAAGACATATATTTTAGGAACATAATATACATACGATTGGTTAGCAGGTGGTTCTGCTGCAGTGGATTGAGGGCAGGAGCTCCTGCAAGGCCTGGCTGGCCAGCCAATGCTGCATGAGCAATTCCATGTTGAGGTCCAGGAGGAGCAAGGGGAGACTGCATCTTATCCTTATCCCAAGAAGATTCACTTCCACCTGAAAATGTAGACATGTAAAAATACTTCAACTTGACAATTTCCCAGAAGTAGGTCTGTTGTGATTTGTTGTTTTTACAATTTCCTAATCATTAATTTTATCTCTAAAACAAATACTATTATTGAATATGGGTGAATTGAAAGCTTTCTAGGGATTTAAGCAAACTCTTCAGACTGGAATCATTATCACTAATAATGTAGGTCCATTAGCCCCACTGGATGTCTCACCAAACTTTGAATGAGAATGAATAAGGTTTAGATGCCTATATGACCACTGCTGCTTCCCATTCCAAACCTCTAACTTTCACATCCTTAAAAAACACACACTTATAAAAGCATAGGAATATGCAAAAACATACAGTAGCAATCATAATTATCTCATTTTTGTAGATTCAGCCCTCAACAAAAGCATTTTCATGCATCGCAGACTTTGGTAAAGTCATCTAGGCAAAATATGAAACCCTGGTTTCTATTTTTGAAATTATATTTTCCTTGGATTCCCCACACTATAAACCACAGCAAAATGTACATAAGGGCAAGTAACTATATTTTCATTATACACAGTGGCGTTCCTATTTTGTTTGGCAACTAGTGTACTTTGTGGGCAGACCATTACTTAAAAATATATAGGAAGCAGCCACCAAATGATATCTAGGACATTCTTTTAAGGCAAATACTTTAAACAAAAGGCTAAATGGTTAAATTGCAATCACTGCAGTAACAGACTGTCTGGGTTTAGAGAACAGAGTGTTTTTGTAGGCAGCTCTGTCTGTGTGCTTGATGTGCTCCATTCATTCAAAGGTCAGTGTTTCTGCCCTGTTTCCCATGCTGATATTGTGACATTAGCATCTCCACCTGGATGATAGAACCCATCTGCTGCCTAAAACACTGGCCTTCTTCTGTATGGAGTTTAGAACTGAGCCCCTGGGGTATGGTACAAATTGTATTTATTCACTATTTTTAAAATGATACAAAAATCAGCGTCCTTCCATTTTCAACATTCAATATCATAGTTATTTTCAAATCTTTTTGTTACCTCCAAGGCTTTGTTCATATGAGTACACATAATTTCAAAGTAAACACTGCTATATAGATTTAGGTATCATATTTATAAAACATAATGGCGATATACAAGTCTATTGAATTTATGTACTATAATTTACTAAATATTGGACTTTAAAATTTCTTTCAAATTTTTCACTATTACGAATTATGTTGTAACAAAAAGGCTATTATAAATGATTTCATTGCAGGCAATTACTTCCCTGGAGTGGGAATTTGGGGTCTTACAAAAACCTTTTTTTAATACTTGGAGAATATTGCATTGCATGCACAACTTCTCTTTCTTTAGTCCATACAGTTGGGTCCATATCTTGGATACTGTTAATTGTAATCACAAAAATATGGAAATTTACAGATATTTCTTTGTTAAGTGACTGCATTTCCTTCAGATACATACCCAGGAGTGAGATGTTTGTATCATATGGTAGTTTAGTATTGAGATTTTTTAATAGCCTCCCAACTGTTCTGCATAATAGCTATACTAATTTACATAAAAATTAGTATTTAACTCACATTCTTCTAAAATATCTAGTAATAGAATGCTTACTACAGTTGTCTGAAAAGTGATGGCTCTATAATATTATGATGCAATTCAAACATATTTGACAAAAGCCTAGAAGCCAAAATAATAAAAATGTTTCAAATGGACATAAAGAAACCAAACAGAAACAATAATTTTACTTATTTCCTTACTTATGTAACTGTGATACCTTCTGTACATCACCTTTATAATTTTAAGGAACCCAATAGTAATACTGTAAACAACATCAATGAAAACTATTTTTACCCCTAACCTCAGATCTCTCATATGGTCAGAATAGAGGGTTTCAACATTTAGCTGTGCATTGTTTTTTTTAAAAAAATCATCAGGAAAGCAAATAAAACATTCACTGAAATCACAATAAAAGGATAATTTAGTAAACCAGTTACTATTTCCTATTCATAGTGAGCAGTGAAGCTTTTTAAAAATCCATAAACTACAATATCTGTGGTCTTATGTTTCTAAGACAACTAACCTTAAGTGGATCATCTGCAAGGATTTTCATACTTTCAAAAGATTTATGTTTTGTAAAATGAAGTTTTGTGTGTCTTTTGAAACTGAAGAGGAGCAATAATATGAAACAACTATTATAAATTGGAAAGCACACTTTAATGGCCACTTACTAAGTAAATGTATAAGATAGCACATTTAAAAGCATGTACTTGAATATGAGAAAGTTAAATTTATAAAAAAAAATAACCTGTACTTACTTTAAACATTTTGTAGCAACAACCAAAGAAGTCACATTATTTGAAAAGATAACTTGAAAATGATTTTTCCATAATTTTTACATACACAAAGAACCAGCAGCCAAATGGCAAGCAAATTATGCAGCATATGGTGAAAATCAAGCTTCTCTCAGTCATACAATACTTTGTTTAGTTAGAATCTTGGATGAATGCACATTGTTAGGTTAATTTAAACACCATTTAGCCTTTTAGTGTAAAATCTGTTTTAAGTCATAATGGTATCATTACATTAACAGAGTTCTTTTCTTCCTGTAAAAGCAGTATGGTATCTAAAGTGTTAAGCAATATACACAGACACAAACACAGACGGCAGTCAGACAGACAGGCAGACCGACACACACACACACACGCACACACACGCAAACATATATATATATATATGGAGAGAGAGAGAGGAGGAGAGGAAGAAGAAGAAGAAGAAGCCCAAGAAGAAGAAGAAGAAGCAGAAGAAGCAGAAGCAGAAGAAGCAAAAGAAGAAGAAGAAGAAGAAGAAGAAGAAGAAGAAGAAGAAGAAGAAGAAGAAGAAGAAGAAGAAGAAGAAGAAGAAGAAGAAGAGGAGGAGAAGGAGGAGGAGGAGGAGGAGGAGGAGGAGGAGGAGGAAGAGGAAGGAGAGAAAGAAGAAGAAGAGGAAGAAGAAGAGAAGGAGGAGGAAGAGGAGGCTGAGGTGGAGGAAGAGGAAGAAAAAGAAGAAAAAGAAGAAGAAGAGGCAGTGGAGGAGGAAGAAGAAGACCTTTCTGTCCTTGCTGAACTTGGAATTGACTTTGCAGTTTTCCTTCCCATTCATGCTGTGACCATAATCACCTAAACACTTATAACTCTCCCACTCACCTCTGGAGTCTCTGGATTGATTTGTATAGGCCTTTGTCTAATATGGTTCTGGCATCGTCAAAGTAAGTTCTCAAAAACAAAAATAAAGGCCAGTTATGATGATGTAAGCTTGTCATACTAGCAACTTGAGAGTCCGTGGATCAGAGGATCAGAGTTTGAGGACATACTCAGGCAAAAAAGAAGCTCGAAAAACTCTCTTCTAATCAATGGCTAAGCAAGGTGATGTGTTCTGTTATATCAGCTACAAGGGCAGTAAAATGCCTGGGTGCACATCTGTCATCACTACTGATCAGGTCACAAGCTCAAGGTGGCCCATGAAATGAAGAGGAAACCTACTTTAATAATAACCAAATCCGGTGGGTGGTGCAGTGGCTCACGCCTATAATCATAGCTACTCAGGAGGCTGAGATCTGAGGATCTCAGTTAAAAGCCAGCCTGAGCATGAAAATCTATGGGACTCTTACCTCCAATTAATTGCCAGAAAACCAGAAGTGGCATTGTGGCTCAAGGGGTAGTGCAGTAACCTTGAGTTGAAGAGCTCAGAGTTCAAGCCCCATAACCAACAAAAAAAAATAACCGATGCAAAAAGACACTGGAGGCATTGCTTATGTCATGGATTATAAACCTATCATGTATAAGGCTCTGAGTTCACACCCCAGTACCATTAAAATAAATGAAGAAAGGAAGCAAAGGAGGGAAGGATGGTGGGAGAGAAGAAAAGAAGGAAAGACGGAAGGGGAACTAAAGGAGTATCAGAAAGGACAATTGGAAAGTTGGGGGAAAAAACTGAACACAGCATTATTCAGCAAAGAATAAAGGAGTAATTTAGTCTCATGCCCAAAACAATGCTTACATTAAACACCATTCAAAGGATTCTAAGAACTACATGAAATCTCAGGAGGTGTGGTTGATAGAACAACATGTCATTTAAGTGTGGTATCAATATATCAGCATCACTTTGAAAGACAAATAAACCTACAATCTTAGCATCACCATCATCCTAAAGGGTCTGGAGTCAAGTTTAGAAGCTTCAAAAATTAATAGGTATCAGGTAAGTTTATTTTGGAATATAACAAGAAATCATTTCTTAAGTGTACTCAATAATTAAACATTAAGTATTCACCTAAGGCATGCTCAAATAAATTGCTTCTGATTCATATATTGTTCTAAGACTTAGGCTGGCGTATTTCACTAAGTAAATGTAAAACTCAAACAAAGTCCCAGTACATTTGTTTCTAAATTAAAATGCTGCAAGGTGTAAGTATTCCCTGTATGCCATTTTAAGACACAGTGACTAAAACCTGAACATTGCATTATTGAATTTCAAAGATTAGCTTAGATGTATAGGGAATTAAAGCACATGGAATAAAAGCACAGTGCTCAACTGTACAACCTGCTGAGTAACTCTAGACATGGCAAGAAAATGAATTTTTCTGACATTATTACCAACTGTAAATGATAAACTTATCTTAATCACTCTCCTGTGGATTCCACAGATCACATTTATTGCAATTATCTTGGTTTTTCTATTTTATTTTCTTGAGCAGAATTGGTTGGTAAAATATTGCTCCATTACATATAACCTATATGTTGTAGCTAATGTACAAGGCAAGTGTGTGTGTGTGTGTGCATGTGTGCGTGTGTGTGTGTGACAAGGCATTTTCTTGACGTTTGAATGAAATTACTGTTAGTGTAAGTTTTACAAAGATGCTCAAAAACTAATATAAGTTACCCTTCTATTAATTACAATAATATATATTTAAAAAACCTAATATAAGTTCAAGTCAGTGACAGTGTTTTTTATCTGAATATGAATTCCTTCTGTTATCCATAATAGTATGTGGTCTGTCTAAACGACAAACATATTACCAAGTCAATTTGCAGTAAATAATCATATAATACCACAATCTATCTTTTCCCTTTTGTCATATTTCTGAAATATTGAACATCAACTGCTGAGTATACATGATAAAGATTTATTTTAAAGAATGAGCTCCTAGAATTCATGAGCACTGACATGCTTATGTGAAAAAATACCTCAAAAGGCAGGTCCCCAGATAAGGCATGCTTTCCTAACAAAATACAAAGGATGATCTGAATATGATCTATAAAGATAGAATAAGGGTCAATCACTGGTGGCTCATGCCTGTGATCCTAGCTATTTAGGAGCCTAAGATGTGAGGGTCATAGTTCAAAGCTAAGGTAGGCAGGAAATTGGAAGTGGTGCTGTGGATAAAAGTGGTAGAACATTAGCCTTGAGTAAAAATGCTCAAGGACGGCAGGTGGGCCATGATTTTAAGCCTCACAACTGGCAAATTTAAAAAAAAAGCAAGATATTAGGATTTAAACCTTTATTTTATATTTTAACTAAATGTTAAGTATAACATTGTTTCCCTAATAATTAGAATATTGATAGCCAGATACAAATGGCTCATTTCTGCACATTCTTCCTACTTAGGAAGCTAAGATCTTAGGATTGCAATTCAAAAACAACATGAGAAAGTTCCTGAGACTCCTATATCCTATAACTAGCAAAGAGCCAGAAGTGACGCTAGTGATCTAGTGGTAGAGGATCTAGCTTTGAGTAAAAACACTCAGGGAAAGAATGTAGGCTGGTTTAAGTCCAAGAACCAGCACACACACACACACACACACACACACACACACACACACACACACACACAAAATATTGGTCTCCACTAATGCTTCTACCAATACTAAAGAAAGAGTGAATTCTGAGGTAACTGATGAAAATTGCATCTTAACATCACTCATTGTGATGGCTTCTGTGTATGTACAATTGAACAGATCCAGAGGCTAGATTATTGTTACATATAACTACTTTACAACATAACACTTCAGTTTAATGCCACTAATACAAGCCCAGGGGTTGAGTAATAAAACAGCAGAAATAAACATCTAAGCCTTTTAGGAATACTTTGCAATTTTTATTTAAAATGTGAAAATAATATGAATGTCATTGAAGGTGCTTTATTGATCACAATACTCTTGTTGATAAAATACATTTTAAACATATACATTGATATGTTTCCAGCCCTGGCAGGAAAGTCCATGAGACTCTATCTCCAATTAATCAAAGAAAAAGTGCTAAGTGGCACTGTGGCTCAAGTGATAGATTGCTCGCCTTGAAACAAAGGTGCTCACAGACACTGCCAGGCCCAGGGTTCCAGTCCCAGACCCTGTGGAGAAGGATGAGGAGGATGAGAGGATGAGGATAGGGATGATGTTGATGATGAAGAGGAGGAAGAAAAGGAGGAGGAGGAGGAAGAGGAGGAGGAAAAAGGAAGAAGGAGGAGAAGGAGAAGCAGAAGCAAGAGAAGCAGAAGCAGCAGAAGAAGAAGAAGCAGAAGCAGAAGCAGAAGAAGCAGAAAAGCAGAAGAAGAAGAAGAAGAAGAAGAAGAAGAAGAAGAAGAAGAAGAAGAAGAAGAAGAAGAAGAAGAAGAAATAATATAACACGTTAGTAAGCCAAGCATTGCTGGTTCATGCCTAACTATATAGGAAACTGAGATCTGAGGATCGTGGTTCAAAGACAGCCTGAGCAGGAAAAGCTAAGAGACACTTATTTCCAGTTAAACACTAGAAAACCAGAGTGGAGCTGTAGTTCTACGTGGCAGAACTTTGAGCAAAAGACCTCAGGGACCACACTTAGGCACTGAATTCAAGCCCCATGACTGACCAAAATAATAACAGCAATTACTTAAAATATTAGTTAAAATCTATTAACATGGGTTGGGAGTGTGGCCTTGTGAGAGAGTGCTCCCTTAGCATGGATGAAGCCCTAGGTTCAGTTCCTAGGTATCACAAAAATAGAAAAAGCCGTAAGTGGTGCTGTGGCTCAAGGATAAAGTAGTAGCCTTGAGAAATCTCAAGAAGATTGCCCAGGTCCAAAATTCAAGCCCCAGGACTGGCAAAAAATGCAAAAATTTACTAAACAAAGCACATAATTCAATTATCCAGACTAAAGTAGTAGGTTCTTTATATACCTGATGGATGGTGTTCATAAGAGAAAAGGTTTCAGACAACATTAAAAGAAAATTATAAAGGAGCACACATTTAAAGTTGCTCTCAACACCAGTTAGAATTCCTCTCAAATTTATCTACAGTTTAACGTACCAGTTACATAATACTTTTGCTATTTTATTACAGTTAGTTTAGCCAAATAAGTCACTTTTTTTTGGTTGTTCATGGGGCTTAAACTTTGAGTGTGGAGGCGCCCTGAGCTCTTCAGCTCAAGGCTACCACTTTACTACTTAAGCCACAGCACCACTTTCAGTTTTCTTATGATAAATTGAAGAGTATCACAAACTTTCATGCCTGGGTTGACTTTAGACCGTGATCCTCAGGTCTCATCCTCCTGAGTACTTAAGATTACACGTGTGAGCCATGGACACCTGGCCAAAGCCATAATTTTAAAGCTAACATGATAAACAAAAGAAAGCATGCACAGGACTGGTCACATAGAATAATTCAACTATTTTTGTCTTTTTATCCACTTACTGAACTAATACACTTATAATGATGTTATTTCTACAGGTATAAATACTATTCTGTCAACATAACCAATAAAATTGTTTTAAAACAGTAGTAGACTCTGTTGGAAATGAACTTTACAGCTTGGAGGAGAGGGGAGCCGGAAGAAGTGGGAGAAAATGAGGGAGTAGGTACCAGTGTTTAAAAAGAAATGTGCTCATTATCTTACTTAGGTAACTGTAATCACTCTATTCACCTTTACAAATAAAGATAAAAAATTATGCTTCCATAGTTTTCTCTAGATAGTGAAATTAATTTTACCCAATATGTTCAAGTGAAGCCATATGATTGTTTTACTTTCAGCAAATACTGAAATTAATTATTGCTTGCATGGTAACATTTCTTGTTGGGATTTTACCCTGTCTGTGTGTATGCCTTGCAGTCTTGTTAGAATGAGATTCCTGACTGGCATCATTTGTCAAGCAAATGTCTATTGAATAAAGACAGATTCAAAATGGAGAGGGAGTAGTAGGGCACCTGTTCCAAATCCTAACAAAAGTTAAATATTGGGCCATGTACTATATTATCTATGGGAATAAAGATGCTTATGGTGGCTTAGTTACCTAATATCTCATGAGAATACTTCCATATATTGTGGTTACCATAACAATTAACTAAGATAGAACTCCTAAATATCATACAATTGAATATTCAAGCTAATATTTTAATACTTCACAACAATGATGGAAACTTTTTAATTATCAACTAATACCACATCTCCAATATAAGTATTTGTTAACAATACTGCCAATATAAGATGTTGAGCACTAGTGATTCCTAACATCAATAATTTACAAATCAAACTTGTATCATTTCTTCATTTAGCACATTTATTTACAGACACATATGTATGCTAACATACTGCTCTTAACATATATTGTATAATCAGGTATGTTAAAACATTAAAACTGAAGAACTCCAGATACAGTTCTATTGGGCTTCATCCAACAACTTATCAAGTGGTTTAGCAGATGTAATTACTGCCAAATCTTGCCAAGGATTTGAAATATGTCCATTAATTCAACAATTCTCAATCTGTCCATCAGTCAGTCATACATACTTAAAACATATTACTGTCACAATATAGTAAAGCAGTGTGTTGAAAATTATACAGTTAAACTTTTAGTAAGTGGAAATATACACTAGAAACTTAAAAAAAGAAATCACACTAACTAAACCAGTCCTTGTTTCTGAAGTTGATATATAATATATTGGAAAATAGTGAATAAATACAAAATATATCCACGAGAAACATCTAGCTAATCCAAGAAGGATTATGAAAGCTAATCAGTTTTGAATATATCCTGGTATCCACTGGGGAAAACAAAGGCAAGATGGTTCCTTTCTTCATTCCTTTCACTGTCCAGTGGTTAGCTGATAATTAGTGGATATTATTCTTAGACTTCTTATAAGAAAGACTGAAAGGAAGAACAAAATATTTGATAAGGTAAAAATAAAACTATGATGATAAGATTATTGCTTAAAAGAAGAGGAACGAATCTGGCATGAAAGTGAGAAATGTACAGAGAAAAATATTGAAGCAGGAAATACTAACCATTTTACTTATCTAAAAATAAATCTCCAGACTTAAATATTACAGAAAGTCTTAAATTTTGGAAAAAGAGATGAAGAATTGAATCAGTTAAAACTCAATGAATGAAAAGGATACATTCCGAGAAAAGTGTTAGATAATTCTGCCCTTGCTTAAATACAAAATGGTATGTGAGCAAATTAAGATGGCTATATCGTTAGGTGATATAATTTTACTGGTGCAGTCTTTCATACATGATCCACTGTAGAATGAAACATTATTCTGAATTCATGGCAACGCATGTGTTAAAAGTGTCATTAGAGTGAATGCATAAAAATCATGTGTCATTGGAAAAATACAGGGCAATTCTGGGCACTGGTGGTTCCTCAGGAATCTGAGATATGAACATTGCTGTTAAAAGCCAGCCTTGGATGAAAATCTGCAAGCTTTTTATCTCCAATTAACCACTAGAAATCCAAAAGCGGTGCTGTGGCTCAAGTGGTAGACTGCTAGCCTTGAGCTGAAATGCTCAGGGACAGTGTGCAGGCCAGAGTTCAAGCCACATGGCAGATCAAAAAAAGGAAAAGAAAAAAAAAAGGAACAAAAACTGAGCATACGCATGTATGTGAATTTAGTTCATGAAAAAAGGAAAAAAGAAAGAAATGAAATAAAAGGAAGTGAATCTAATATTAAACTACCAACACAGACATATATTAAACAAGAAATATTTCAGTGATGTGTATACAGCTCCTTATATTTAAAAGATTCATAAATAGATTTTAACACAATGATTAATTAAAACTGCAATTAAGGGTTATCAGCTTCTATTTAGAAAAAAATACAGCACTGAATGCTAATACCTGTGGGAATTTCACTCACTGAACATTTCGTATGAGCCAGAAAATTCTTTAAAGCACATTGAGCTTGAGCTTCTTGAAGCATACCAGAAACATTCATCTAATCTTTTAATTACCATATGTGGTAGATACTATAATTAGCGACATTGTACAGGGAAAAGGGAACTTTCAAAAATTTTGATTATATTGCCATTCTCATACTATCAGTAAGTAATAAGTCAGTAACAATTTTATCAGGCACATGCTAAACCATTTTTTCTCAACTGATGGATATACTATGTATATACTATATATATATATATATATATATCAGTACTCTAAATTGAGAAACTGAATGTTCACTGAAGTAAACAAAATCCCTCAATTGTTACTTCCTTTAATATTTTTGACAATATTGGTGCTTGAATTCAGGGACCTGTATCTTACTTGGCTTTCGTGCTCATAGCTCCCAATTTACCATTTGAGATACAACCCTCATCCAAAATTTTACTGGCTATTGTAGAGATTAAATATGAAGAATTACAATGCTCAGACTACCTTTGAACTGTGATCCTCCAGATCTTCCTCCCCTAGGATTATAGGTGTTAGCCACCATGTGGTTGCATTGTTTTACAAATCAAATCTGATGGGGGGTGTGGGGGGGAGGGTAATGGGTACCAAGACATGTGAAAGGGTATCAATGTATGTGAATTCATGCACCTTCTATCTGGCAAATATCATGTAACCCTTTTACTAATTACAAAAAAAATAAAATTAAAAAAATAAAAAAAAAAAACAAATCAAATCTGATCACAATGGAAAAGTCTATATCTATGACCCACTTACATGCCTTTCAAAGATATAAGGCATCTTGGTATCTATTTTTAATTTATCTTATATTTTTATTAGCAAATATTAGCTGTATAAAGAGTTTCATTGTGATGTTTCAATATATGCATAAAATGAACCTCCATCATAGTCTTCACCTTTAGTATATTTTACAGGTCTTCCTCTTCAAAGGAAGGTTTTTAAAATTGCAAATGATGGGCCCGAAATGTGGCCTAGTGGTAGAGTACTTGCCTAGCATGTAGGAAGCACTTGGCCTGATTCTTGAGTACCACATGCACAGAAAAAGCGGGAAGTGGTGCTGTGGTTCCAGTGATAGAGCACTAGCCTTGAAAAAGCTCAAGGACAGTGCCCTGGCCATGAGTTCAAGCCTAAGTACTTGCAAAAAATTGTAAATGATATGAGGTAGTGTTTATTGGTCCATTTACTATAAGATTAATATTGAAAAACTTGAAAATGAAAGAGGCCACATACATAACTAAACAGAAATAGAAGAGTAAAAACTAATGGTTTAAAAAAAAAACAACCACTGAAAAGAGGACTGAGCATACAATACTGAGTGCCACAACTCAAAAGAATAATTTAAGTAAAAAAGGTTGCATTATGGCATCCAATAAGATTGTCACTGGAGAATGAAAATTAAAAGTCAACACATCAAAGTATTAAAAATATACGTAACTAACAATACAATAAAAAATATCATAAGTAAGCGGGGCACCAGTGACCCAAACCTATAATCCTAGGTACTCAAGAGGCTGATATCTAAGCATCACTGTTTGAAGCCAGCCCAGGCAAGAAAGTCTGTGAGATTCATCACCAATTAATGAGTAAAAGAGACTGGAAATGGAGTTGTGGCTCAAGTGGTAAAGTATTAGTCTTGAGTAAGAAAGCTCAAGGATTGTGCCAAGGCTCTGAGTTCAAGCCCCCATACCCCAAAAAATATAAGTAGTAAGAACCTTTATAAAATTATTCCTTTAATTTCAATTTTTATTCCTTTTTCAACTACACATTTTTCAATACACATTACATATGACTGTTTTTCATAAAATAACTACATCCTTTTTTAGAATTTATTAACATTGATTTTTACATATATTTCAAATGTCATGTTTAATGAACAAGTATTCAAGAAGGGAATCTATACACACAATCACTGGCACATAGATTATAGAACACAATTAAAATTAAGCTGAGGGTTTATATGTCCCAGATACATATTGATCTATGTAAATAAAATATTATGTCTATAGAGTAAATAGCCCATCATAGATTTTTATGTCTATGTAGTTATATTTATATCTCCAAGACCATGTCCATAGCCTTGGGTACACAAATATTGAGTCATCACTCTTGTACTGTTTGAATATAATGTCTACATGTAAGGATACCATGCACCTTTTGTTCCTTTGGTCTTGACTTATCTCACTCAACATCATTAGCTCTAGTTTCATACACTTCCCAGCGAATTTTCTTATTTTTATCTTGTCTGTTGGTTATGTAGAATTCCATTGTGTGTGTGTGTGTGTGTGTGTGTGTGTGTGTATGTGTGTGTGTGTGTATGTATGTATCACATCTTTTGTATCCATTCATCTGCAGTAGGGCATCTGGGTTGTTTCCATTGCTTGGTGATTGGGAATAGTGCAGAGATGAACATGGCTGAGGAGGTGCCAGTACCATAGCCTGGGTTATGATGCTCAGGGTAGATGCCTAGGAGTAGTATGGCAGGATTGTAGGGAAGATCTAGTTTCAGTTTTTTTTTAAGAAACTTCCAAACTGCCTTCCAGAATGCCTGAACTAGTTTGTATTCCCAACAGCAGTACAACAGAGTTTCCCTTTCTCCACAACCCTGCCAGCCTAAAGCCATGCACAAGTATTAACTCAAAATGAATCAAAGACCTCAATATCAGACCTGAACCCCTGAAACGGCTACACGATAGAGTTGGAGAGACACTGGAACTCATAGGCATAGGCAAAAATTTCCTGAACAGTGTCCCAGGGTCACAACAGATTGGAGAGTGACTTGACAAATGGGACTACCTAAAAATAAAAAGTTTCTGCACACATAAAAACATAGCTACTGAAAGAGAAAGACAGCCAACCAACTGGGAAAAGATATTTACAATAATACACCAGACAAATGCTTAATATTCAGTATCTACAGGGAACTCAAGAAACTAATCCCACCCAAGCCCAACAAACCAATCAGTAAATAGGTAAGGGAACTAAACAGAGACTTATCAAGAGTTTAAAATGGCATGAAAACATATGAGAAATTGCTTGTCATCCACGATCTTAAACGAAATGCAAATAAAAACAACCCTCAGATACCACCTTACCCCACTTAGAATGGTCAATATTCTGAACTCAGACTATGACTACATCCTTTTCATAGTTGCAGCCGTTTTATATTATATGCTAAAGGTATGACAGGAAAAATGAAAAAAAAACAAGCATGAGATAAAAACAGAACCAGACATTGAAATTTATCAATGTGAGAGTGGTCTCTGCTCATTGTATCTAACATTAGAAAAAGAAATATCTTTTTTTTAAACCAAGGCACGTAGGGAAGTATATTAGACATGAACTCTATAACCTGGGAGGGAAGGGAGAGAAAGTTGGAGAAAACATGGGAAAGGGTAACAATGTTCAAGAAGTAATGTACCCAATACTATACCAATGTCACTAATCCCTCTATACATTACTAGGATAATAAAAATAAATTTAAAAAACCGAGGGAGGGAATGGCTTTAGTTTTCGCCGTTAAGTATAATAGTAGCTGTGGGTTTGTCACAAACAGCCTTTATTATACTGAGGAATGTTCCATGGATTCCTAGTTTCTCCAGAGCTTTTAACATAAAGGGGTGTTGGATCTTGGCAAATGCCTTTTCTGCATCTATTGAGACAATCATGTGATTTTTGTCCCTACTCCTGTTGATGTGTTGAATTATATTGATTTCCGTATGTTGAACCACATTTGCCTCCCTGTGATGAATCCTGTTTGATCATAGTGTATAATTTTTTGCTAAAATCAGGAATGAGACAAGGATGCCCACTCTCTCCACTCCTCTTTAACATAGTATTAGAATTCCTAGCCCGTGCAATAAGGCAAGAAGCAAGCATAAAGGGGATCCAAATAGGGAAAGAGGAAGTAAAACTTTCCCTCTTTGCAGATGACATGATCCTGTATTTAAAGAATCCTATAGACTATACTCCCAAGCTCCTTGAGCTGATTCAAAACTTTGGAAGTGTAGAAGGGTATAAAATTAACCCTCAAAAATCAACTGCCTTCTTCTACGCCAACAGTGAGAGGAATGAGGCAACAATCAGGAAAGCAACTCTTTTGCAATAGCCTCAAAGAAAATAAAGTACCTAGGAATTACTTTAAGTAAGAATGTAAAGGAGGGCCAGGAGTTTGGCCTAGTGGTTAAAGTGCTTGCCTAGCATGCATGAAGTCCCGGGTTCAATTCCTTGGTACCACATACATAGAAAAAAGCTGGAAGTGGTGCTGAGGCTCAAGTGGTAGAGCTCTAGCCTTGAGAAAGTCCAAGGACAGTGCTCAGGCCCTGAGCTCAAGCCCAGGACTGGCAAAAAAAAGGATGTAAAGGACCTTTTTGATTAAAACTTTAAAACCCTGAAAAAGGAAATAAAAGCAAAACTGAGGAAATGGAAAAACCTCCCATGCTCCTGGATTGGAAGAATCAACATTGTGAAAATGACAATCTTGCCAAGGGCTATCTACAAATTCAACGCAATACCCAGCAATATCCATATGTCATTCTTTAAAGAAATAGAAGAGGCAATCCAAAATTTCATATGGAATAATAAAATACCCCGTATAGCAAAAACACTTCTTAGCAGAAAGAACAGTGCAGGAGGAATTTCAATACCAAACTTTAGACTCTATTACAGAGCTGTAATAATCAAAACATGTTGGTAGTGGTACAAGAACAGGCCTGAAGAACAATGGAATAGAACTGAAGACCCAGATATTAAACCACAGACCTATGGCCACCTAAACTTTGACAAAGGAGCCAAAAAAAAAATAGAATGGAAGAAAGATAGCCTCTTCAACAAGTGGTGGTGGCAGAACTGGTTAAGGACCTGCAGAAAACTAAAGTTGGATCCTTCTTTGTCACCCTGTACTAGAATTAACTCCAAATGGATCAAAGATCTGGAGGTAAAAGCCGATACTCTGAAAACTTTACAAGAAGGAATAGGAGATACACTAGACCTCCTCAGCACAGGTCGAAACTTTCTTAATAAGGACCAAGAATCACAACAAATCAGAGAAAGGCTGGATAAGTGGGACTGCATTAAACTGCAGAGCTTTTCTATGGCAAAGGACATAGCTACTAAATTAATTAGGAAGCCTACAGAGTGGGAGAAGATCTTCACCAACCACACAACGGACAAATGCCTCATATCTAAACTATATCAACAGCTCAATAAATTCAATCAACCCGAAACGAATCTCCAAACTAACAACCATCCCATTAAAAGATGGGCCAAAGACTTACAGTCTTTTCAGAAGAAGAAACAAAAATGGCCTATAGACACATGAAGAAATGCTCAACATCTCTGGTCATAAAAGAAATGCAAATCAAAACAACTCTAAGATTCCACCTCACTCCAGCTAGAATGGCCAGGATCAAGAAAACTAATAACAACAGATGCTGGATGGGATGTGGCCAGGAGGGATCACTACTACACTGTTGGAGGGAGTGCAAACTCATTCAACCACTATGGAAAGCAGTATGGCAGTTCCTCAAAAGACTAAACATAGAGCTCCCCTATGACCCAGCAATTCCACTACTTGGCATTTATCCAATCATCCAGAAAGAAGGACATACTAAATCCACCAGCACAACAATGTTCATCGCAGCACTATTTACCATAGCAAAGATTTGGAACCAACCTAGATGTCCCTCAGTTGATGAGTGGATCAACAAGATGTGGTATTTGTATACAATGGAATTCTATGCTGCTGTCAGAAAGAATGACATTGCCCCATTTGTTAGGAAATGGAAAGACTTAGAAAAGATCTAGTGGTTAAAGTGCTTGCCTAGCATGCATGAAGACCCGGGTTCGATTCCTTGGTACCACATACATAGAAAAAAGCCGGAAGTGGTGCTGAGGCTCAAGTGGTAGAGCTCTAGCCTTTAGAAAGTCCAAGGACAGTGCTCAGGCCCCGAGCTCAAGCCCAGGACTGGCAAAAAAAAAAAGATCATATTTAGTGAAGTAAGCCAGACTCAAAGGAACTTAGGCTCAATGGTTTCCCCCATTTGTCATAATCAGTAGAAACCTTGGGCTCTCCTAGCAGAGATTTGTAGTAGAGCAAAACCTTGATACATAAGGCTGTATAGTATGAACCTAATTGAAAAGACTTCCAGGATATTGAAACAAAAGCCATTCAATGAACGATTGTCCTTAATGTACTATGTTATCTCTCATCTCTTTTGCTGTCCCTTGGTTATCTCATATTGTTACTGTATCTCACTTTGTTACCTGATATATCAGATATATTTGTATTTGGTTATCTGAAATTGGATAGGGAACACGGGAAAACAAGATGAGAGGTGGGGGTGTGGGGGAGGGAAATGGGGACCAAGACATGTGAAAGGGTATCAATGTATGGGAATTAATGCACCATCTATCTGGCAAATATCATGTAACCCTTCTATTAATTACAATAAAAATATATTTAAAAACACCACGGGAACATATAGTTTCAAGAAGTAAATATATAATTTCAGTATTGTCTCAAGAAGTAAAATAAAATGGTTTATAAATGTATTACATTTTGTTGAGCTGATATTTTTGCCTTTTTTTTGATCTTTTAGGTGGCCAAAGGGGTGAGCAAAAATGTGGGGAGGAAGTGTTAACAAATAGAGCCAGGTTATTCAGAAGACATTATATGGGAAATGAACTATGCAACTTTTGGGTAGGTATGGGAAGAAGAAAAACTGGCGGAAAAATGAAAGAAGAGTGTACATTGTCCAAAAAGAATTATACACATTACCTGACATAAAATAGTAAACCCTCTGTACAACACCTTTTATAAATTTTTCAAAGATATTACAAACTTTGAAGACAACAATGAGGAATAAATTCTGAAGATATACACTAATTTTTCTAGCTATCAAGGAGAGGCAGTACCAATTTATTCTCCAAATAAATATTCAATACTCTATAGACTGGTTAATAATAAAAATATCTGATAATGTTTTTACTCCTAAATTGTTCTCAGCATGCATTTTTTCAAAGGAAAAAAATCAATCATTCTCTAAAAGCACTTCACGCACCTTCTACCTGGTGAATGTAACTTTAACCCGTCTATACATTACCCCAACAATAAAAAAATACAAAATAAAAGCACTTCATAGTTTACCTGCAACATAACCCCACGCATACATAGATATATTAAAAAGATATTTCCAAAATGTGATTATATATCCTTCTCTAATGGCTACAGGATCCTTAGCATCTTCAAAAATATATATCTCAAGGGTAGTTGAGATAACTAAACATTTAAGGCTCTGTCCATTACTTTAATATTAAATTTCAAATTTCAGGAAAATTTAGAGAGAGATTGTTGTCTAAAATAGCAATGACATAATTTAGGATGCTGAGATGTCTTTGAAAACTGATACGTTTCCATCTTTAAATTGTTTGGATTTATCTTGTCAGAGAAGTTATGGTATTCTCAGAGGATGAAATACAATAAAAAACTCATAAATCAAGGTTGAACATTGAGTGTCCTAAGAGGTCAGATTGCTGCCAGAAATGGGCCCTGGACATGAACATGGACATGTGCATAGTAAATTTGAACTTCCAGATTATAGACAGTGGGAAATAGAAGGGACATCATTAGAAAATGTGCAGAAGAATCTGGCTCCACAAAGTCTAAGGGATCCATGGGCCCGCAATGTTGCTTGGAGATACATGGGTGGCTTTGCAAACAGCTGTTCCTTCCTTGGTATAATATTTAAAGGTTTCAAGTGGGGATTTGCTGCATTTGTGATGGCAGCAGGGGCTGAATATCTGTTTGACTCATAATAAGAACAATGACCACTGAAGATAGTACATGGAAGTATCTTATTACTTCATAACCCTCGTAAAAATAATATATGTTCATGGTAGTCAACTGTCTCTGTGATTGTTCCTTAATAAAATAGTTAAAGCAAAAAAAACCCATAAATCTAGCTTGCTTAAGCATATACCAGTTCATTTTAAAATTTACACATACAAACTATGTATTCCACATACAAGTCCTGGTTTTGTTTCAGAATATTCTGTCCCCCAGGCTACCAAGTCCCAGTGCTTACATACTATTAAGTACAGGGACATAGCTGCAAAGATGAAAGATTAAAAATGCATCTGTTCATGACATAGGCTCTGCTGGCTCAGTTTACCAGAGCTAGGAAAGATTCTATAAGCCAAGGTGGTCGAGAGCTTTTGGTAAATGAACAGACTCATATTCAAAAAAGGCAATCTGGAATATAGTCAGACTAAAAATAAATTCATTATTTGTGCCTGCAACTGAAAGAAAACCCTCCTAAATTTTGTAATTAGCTTTTTCAAGTTTATTTTTTCAATATGAATACTTCAAAGACAATAAAAATTCGGGGGCAGGGAGTTTGGCCTTGTGGAAGAGTGCTTGCCTAGCATGCACAAAGACTGGGGTTCAATTCTTTGGTACCATACACATAGAAAAAAGCCAGAAGTGGTGCTGTGGCTCAAGTGGTAGAGCTCTGGCCTTGAGAAAGCCCAAGGACAATTCTCAGGCTTTGAGTTCAAGGCCCAGGACTGGCAAAAAATGTTAATGTATATGCCTCTTAAAATTTTAACTTCTATAGAATGTGTGCTATTATAATTCATGATATAGCTTTTTATGAACATTTAGAACAAACAACAGAATAGATTCAATCTATAAATTAAAATTCAAGTAACTAGCTCCTCATGGATGTGTTGGAGGATATTTTTCATTTATACATTTACACATATACATTTTATATTGATAATTTATTACATAATATAAAAAGTAACATAGGAAAAACGAGTTCCAAATTAAGAAGCCTTAAAAGCAACGTTGGCTAAACTCCACTAATGGCTCACACCTATAAATATGAGCTACTCAGAAGGCTGAGATTTGAGAATAGCAGTTCAAAGCCAACTTCACACAGGAAAGTCCATGAGATAATCCAGTAATCCTGACCCCGCCCCCAGCAACGCAAATAAAAACCAGAAGTGGGGCTATGGCTCAACTGGTCAACTGATTAAAAAAATACTTTTGAGCAGTGAAAGCTCAGGGGCTGTCCCAGAACTGGCATGACATATTTATTCTTAAGGCAAGTTTGGGGATAAAAGGTGAGAAATAATAATAAAGAATAGCAATAATAATAACATTTTCCAGTCATGAATATGGACTCAGTCATATATAATTACTTCATGCAGTCTTGATCATTCAAACTCATTTTATAAACTAAGTATGAAAGTTTTACATTGTTGGACAAACTGAAGTGGAAAAGCATATATTAACATATTACTTTGGCAAGTCTAGACATAAGATAATGCTGCCAGACTCAAAGGAACTTAGGCTCAATGGTTTCCCTCATTCGTCATAATCAGTAGAAACCTTGGGCTCTACTAGCAGAGATCTGCAATAGAGCAAAATCTTGATACATAAGGCCATATAGTATGAAGCTAATTGAAAGGACCTCCACGATATTGATCAAAAGCCATATAAGGAATGATTGTTGTCCTTAATGTTGTCTCTCATCTCCTTTGCTGTCCCTTGGTTATCTCATATTGTTACAGTATCTCACTTGGTTATCTGATATATTGAATTTATTTGTATTTGGTTATTTGAAATTTGATAGGGAAGGGGGGAAAACCAAGACGGGTGGGGGGGTAGAGGGGAGGGTAATGGGTACCAAGACATGTGAAAGGGTATCAATGTATGTGAATTAATGCACCTTCTATCTGGCAAATATCATGTAACCCTTTTACTAATTACAATAAAACATTTTTAAAAAAGCAGTTAAAGACGCTAAATCATTAAAAAAAAAGATAATGTTGCCAGGTCAAGTCTAAGAAGAGCAGGGATATGAGCACATAAAAATACCAGAAATCTCAAACTTAAGCTCTTTGCCCTCTTTTTCCTTCTCAGTTACTAAACAGGGATGAAATTTGCAGGCTTCCAATGGAATTCAGAATCTATTATGTAAATGATACATAAAATCCTCCTTAGTAAAGAAAAAGTCAAAGTAAATAAACCAGTCTTTAACAAAGTATCCTTGACATGATAATAAAGAAATCACTGAGGTGTTTGTTTTTTATTTTTTGTTTCTTTCAAATACTGTTATATGTTTATTTTTTATTTTTTTATTTTTCATATATTTTTATTGTAATTAATAGAAGGGTTACATGATATTTGCCAGATAGATGGTGCATTAATTCCCATACATTGATACCCTTTCACATGTCTTGGCCCCCATTTCCCTCACCCCCACTCCCACCCCTCATCTTGTTTTCCCCTCCTTTTGCTAGTATATGATCACAGACCATATGCTCCTGAAAGTTATCTTCAGAAAAATATGGTAGAGTGATAGCTTTGAGCAAAGATAGCTCAGACACAGTACCCAGGTACTCAGCTTTACTCCCAGAACCTAGCAAATTTGGGGATAAGTTATGTGATTATACCTGCTAAATGAACAAATTTGTGGATCAAGGAAAAATGCCTTTTTATATTTTTACTCCTTCTATTTTAATGAATGATGAAAGTAAATTCTAATCCATTATTATTTTTACAAAAGAAGCAAATTGACTGCATGTAAATATTTCCAAACTTTTTTTTTCCTAAAATGTTCAGTTGTTTTCCAATTTTGAAGCATATTTCCAATTTGGCAATAGATACAATAAATATTGAGCAGTCTGGCACTTATTTGGAAAGAAAAGTAAATTATAGTTTGTCTTTGAGTACAGGACATGTGCATGTTGTTTCAAATGGAAATAGGCTGCTTATCATGAAATACCATGGACTGAAAGGATTTGATGTCTAAAGTGCTCAATGGGAATATACTATCTAAAAATGTATTAACCTTTTGAGTTGATATGAACACCTGGACCTTTGTTTTTTTCCTTTAAATACTGGTTACATATTTACCACGTACCACCTTGATTGTATTTTAAGAAAAATATTAACAGCTTGCATCCTCATACCAATGCCCAGATACAAATTCCAAATGTTTTGTCACATTTCTTGTAAGCAATGCCATCTGCCAGAGGTGGCATTTCATGGCTGTTTACGCTGACTCCCTCCAAGAATTCATCTGCCACTATCTAATGCTGCCTGAATAAAGGGGATTAAGACTCTGATGCAACAGAGACTATTGATAATTTGGTATAATTGGGAAGAAATGAAGATAAATGAGGTTGAGGATGGAGAGGCAATTAGTTGAGCCGCCTGTACAGCTGTGTTCTCGGCCTAGCTCCCCTGGCCTTTTTTTCACTGAGGTATGTGCAAATTAACCGTAATGACAAATATACACTTCCCAAAGCTCTTGTACTTTGTAAAACTTGAGAATTCACTTTTCACTTTTGACAACTGAGTTTGTTATTTGGTAAAGCTGTTTTGTATGTGATCTTCCTAATATCCGCATCACACTCAGGGTACCTGCACCTGCTGTACTCTGGGAATTATTCCCCCTGCCACACTCCACATCCCACTGCCTTGCTTTCAGTTGATTGCCGGCTACTGTTTACCATCTGAGAACACGGAGGATTCAAAACCGATTTTACCTTAATTGTGGTCCAGTGTTTAGGAAAGATTGGCAGTGTTTCAGTTTTAGATGATTAAAAGCCAAGGGAACTCTTCAGTCAATGAAAAGAAGCTTTTTCATTGTAAGAGAATATATTCTGCAAACAGAATTCTTTTTCTTTTAATAGTTTGTAATCACAAGCCAGGGTCAAATTTAGAAACTAACTTAAAGGTATGGTTATGCCGAATACGTAGTTAAGGATGATGTCATAGGAATTAAAATAGTTTGATATTCAGAATCTCCACTGAGAGCTTAAAATTTTTGTGTAATGAAACAAAATCACTGTTTCTTTTTGTTGTTATTCCTTCTGAGAAAATGATAAAACTATATTAATAGAGAACATGTAACTGTACCAATCAAGTATGGGGTGATGAATGCCTTTGTCTACGCTATTAAAATTGGTGTGACAAGAAGATAAATTCATTTTTAATATTTTATTTGCTTCACTCACATAAAAATCAAATAAAAATTTGAAAAAAGAAAATAACCTAAATCTATTGATTTCAAGACAAGCAGCATGCTAATTATAAATGCTTATCAATCCAAGCAACCATGCCCAGTATAATGACTCTTTATAGTTATCTCTTTTTTCTAAAGGTTATCAGATAAATCTTTTATTAATTTTTATCTAATCTGTCGAATATGTTAGCCACAGGAGGGTTATGATTATTTAAATTTAAATTATTCAAACAAAAAATTCAGGTTTGCAGTATTACTAGGCACACTGTAAGTAACATGAAGCCAGTCACAGGCAGCTAATTCTTATTTTGTTGAATTGTGTAGAACAGTCCAATCATCACAGAACATTGTTTTGGTCAGCACTGATCTAGATGTCAAATTCACACCTTCTAGTAGCAAAAACTACTTGAGGTAAACTATATGGAAACTTCTAACAGTTTTCAATTTATGAAAGTTTTCAATTTATGAAAGACTCAGAATTTGTTTTTTTTTTTAAAGTGGAGCACAGAGAGTGCAACTTTAAAAGCTTTAATCAAATTTTAAGATATATTTTCAAAACACCTATATCGTTCTAAGACTCTGGAAAACTTGAATAAAAATTATACATTTGTTCCTTTGAGTCTGCCTTACTTCACTTAACATGATTTTTTTTCATCTTTCCATTTCCTTACAAATGGAGCGATGTCATTCTTTCTCATGGCAGCATAGAATTCCATTGTGTATAATTACCACATCTTGTTGATCCAATCATCAACTGAGGGGTATCTGGGTTGGTGCCAGACTCAAAGGAACATAGGCTCAATGGTTTCCCTCATTTGTCATAATCAGTAGAAACATTGGGCTCTCCTAGCAGAAATTTACAATAGAGCAAAACATAGATACATAAGGCCATATCGGATGAGGCTAAATGAAAGGACCTCCAGGATATAGAAACAAAAGCCACATCATATGTGATTGTTGTCCTTAATGTACTTTGTTTTCTCTCATCTCTTTTGCTATCCCTTGGTTGTCTCATATTGTTCCAGCATTTTACCTTGTTATCTGATATATTATATATATATATGTTTATTTGGTTATTGGAAATAGGATAGGGAAGGAGGGAAAACAAAATGAGGGGTGGGAGTGGGGAGAGGGAAATTGGGACCAAAACATGAGAAGGGATATCAATGTGAAATAATCCACCTTCTATCTGGCAAATATTATGTAACCCTTCTATTAATTACAATAAAAATATATGAAAAAAAGTTTATACATTTGTGAGAGCACTGACATTTCCCCACAACTCTCCTTAAATAAATTGGTACTAAAAATATTGACCATGAAAACAAAACATCAATAAAAATCATAACTTACTTATTTTATAAAGAAATGAGTAAAAATCAAAGAAATAGCACACTCCAATTCCTAGTAATACATTTAATATATAATTTACCACCTAACATATTACTTTAGTGCATGTAGCGGTAAATTCTAAATTAGAGCATATATTTGAGAACTTTTCATAAAGATGTCTTTTAATCGTTATGTGATTTAAATTTGCTAGTTTCAATCGGATCAAAGCTCTCTCTATATAATAAAAGTCAGACTATTAATACATAAAAGTTTGATACATCAGCAGCTTTTAAAATTTGTTATTAATGCTGAGAGTTTTACCAAGTGGTAGAGTGTTTGCCTAGCATGCACGAAGACCAGGGTTTGATTCCTTGTTACCACATACATAGAAAAAAAGCTGGATGTGGTGCGGTGCCTCAAGTGGCAAAT
Source organism: Megascapheus bottae (assembly GCF_031878675.1). Lineage (NCBI taxonomy): Eukaryota > Metazoa > Chordata > Mammalia > Rodentia > Geomyidae > Megascapheus > Megascapheus bottae. The sequence continues at coordinate 55,462,998 of NC_143547.1, read as the reverse complement.
CACTTAGCCTTGAGAAAAATCCAAGGACAGTGCTCAGGCCCTGAGTTCAAGGCCCAGGACTGGCAAAAAACAAACAAAAAAGACAGCAATAGCCAGCACCTATGGTTCATGCCTGTAATCTCAGAAAGCTGAGATCTGAGGATCTTGGTTTGATGGCAGTCTGGATAGGAAATTCCATCAGACTTTTAGCTCCAAAATTGCATGTCAAAGACAAACCTATAATTAGACTGATAGTTTATCTGCTAATTTTTACATATAAAGAAGGAATATCTACCCTTGTTGTTTTCTGTGATGATCCTGGGGCTTGAAATCATGTCCTGGGTACTGTCTCTGATCTTTCCTACTCAAGATTAGATAGTCTTCAATCACTTGACCCATAGCTCTACTTCTATTTTTTTGGACAATTAATTGGAGATAAAGATCTCATGGACATTCCCACTTAATTTGGCTTCAAACTGTGATGCTCAGATCTCAGATTCCAGAGTAGCTTGAATTATAGGTGTGATCCACAGGCACCTGTCTTGAAGAAGCTCTTTCCTTGTTGATTGTCCATACTGTTCTTTTAGTGTATATTCCATTTATTAATTTTATTCTATTGATTTGATATCCATTTTTATTTTTAAAGGCTTTAAGATAAAAAATTAAGTTAACCGATTAGGGTATTTTTGTAATGTGGTCACTCATGACTTTCTTTTTAGTAGTACTTTTGCTATACCTTACAAATTTTGGTATGTTTTCTGTCATTTTATTTTAGAAATTTTAATACCTCAAAATTAGTTCAATGACTCACTGTTTGTTCCAATGTGTGCTTTACACATTTTTATTATCAAATACTTCTACGTTTTTTATTGTATAGGTAATATACAGAAGGGTTACAGTTACATTAGTTAGGTAATTAGTACATTTCCTTTTGAACAATGTCACCAGCTCCCTCATTCTCTCCTAGCTTTCCCCTCCTACTCCCCTTCACTCTCAAGTTGCATAGTTCATTTCTAATATAATACCTAGTGGGTTTCCCAGCTGAATTGGTTCACCATTTGTCCCATATTTCTATGCTTTCCCTTCCCCTCCAAAAATCAGGTAAACTTACATACAAGACAAAAGACACAGAAATCAAAAACAGTGACAAAATAAGTGGAGGGACAAAGAAAAGAAGTACAGTATACAATTTAAAAATAACCCTTCTTGTTTCCATTTCTTGGAGTTCATTTCCATAAGCATCATTTTTTATTATCATATATGCATATAGCTATAATTTTTATATTTTTAAGTTACAAAGATACCTACTATGAAACTGTAGCACCTTTTTTGCCTGATAATAGGGCATGAACTCAGGGCCTGGATACTCCAGGCTAGCGCTCTACCAATTGAGCCACACATCCATTTCGGGTTTTTTGTTGGTTAATTGGAGATAAAAGGCTCATAATCTTTGTTGCCTGAGTGGCCTTTCAACCATGATCCACAGATGTCTTCCCCTGAACTGCTAGGATTATAGGGATGAGCCACCAGTTCCCAGATTTACACATATTAGTACCAAGTATTATTTTGTAATTATCATTCAATGCATAGAAGACATGTAAGAGATGGCTAATTTACCAGCTTTTAACTGATTAACTCAAAGGCTAGAAGACCTCATTGGGCCTCCTGAGGGTTTCAGTTTCATTTTAAGTCAAATGATTTAGTTGATCTTAAACATGACCTCATGAAATAATTTCAAACAAGGCTCTAATATTCCATGATTCTATGAGTTGAATCTCTGTACATATTTGCTATAAAATAAACTGTAAAAATGCTCAATGAGATTCTAACTGAAAATTTCTGCAGTGATTACTGTGGAGGGGAAGAAGAGGGATGAGAGAAGAGTGGGTATGTAAGTAAACAGGAGCTCTTGATAGTGCTTGTAGAGTTGTGTAATGGGCCACTAACATTCATTTTATGCTTTATGGGTTTCATATGTTACAATTTGTTCTCTTTCCAATATGTTGACATGACAGGAAAATGAAAATACACACTTAAGTGTCTTTGGCTTCCTTGTTTGTTTCTGAGAATGAAATTATTTCATGTTACGGTGAAAAATGAAAGTGCAAGGGGAGATGTTTTTCTACAAAATCCTGATCAGATTTGATGGGATTCCACTCCACCGAGAATACAAAACTAATTTTAAATAATTGTCATTTCCTTGTAGGGCAAAAATTTTGTATATGTATCCATTTTTAAATAGACCAAAGAAAAGCCTGCTGGATAATTGATTTGTAATTTGTGTAAGTCACCCTTAAGCCAGAAAAAAATGCAAGGATACCCAAGAGATTTCCATTCACAATTATGTTACTTATCATTAATAAGTTCAACATCTTAATGAGGATGTACTGAGCCATACTTTATATCAAACATAATTCTAATCTCTTCTAGCCATTCATCTGTAAAGAACCAAAACCAAGAGTATGCACACTGATAAAAATAAATTCAAGAACAGAAGAAGCTTGACAGTAGAGCCTTAATAGCCTTCTTTGCTGGTAGAACATTTAGACGTTTACAGTTTCTCAACTTCCAATTACTGTGTGTTTCTTGAGACCAGTTTCTAGTAAATCCCAATGAACTGTGACTTTGAAAGTTGTCAGATGAGACTCTGTGGCCAGGTGCAAGAAATGATATATTTTTGAGAGACTGCAAAGGTGACTTCCAGAAAAAGAGTAATAAATGATGCCCTCAGAACATGCAGGCAACAATATGCCAATGATGCCTTTTTGGGTTTAAACATAGAAAGAAAAAATGGGAGGTGCTGGGCAAGAAGTATTTAGAGTTCTGAAAAATGATATAGGGAACAAAAATCATCCACAAGTTCTGCTCTGTACTAGTAATCTGATGGAAATGCCTGTATCCACTAAAGAGTTTTAACAATGATTATTGTATATAGTTGGTTTCATGTTAAAAATATATTACAGTTGTAGTGTTAACTTCCTCAAATATATTTCAATACATAATTTTATTTTCACCACATATGTATGCATACCTCCATAGAAAGACATGTCACTTGTTTTCCTTATTTCAGAGTAAACAATTAACAAGACACTCCCTTTATTAGTGACAGGGATTATATCACACTAAGCACACTCAGTTGAAAATAGCACACATCAAAAATGTGAGTGTTTGCCTAGCATGTATGGTGATGCTCTGGGTTTGATTCCTCCGTATCACATACACAGAAAGGGCCAGAAATGGCACCGTGGATCAAATGGTAGATTGTTAGCTTTGGGCAACAGAAGCTCAGGAACCATTCCCAGGCTCTGAGTTCAACTCTCAGAACTGACAAAAAAAAGGAGAAAAAGAGATAAGTAATGAAATTTAAACCATCTATTCTACTGAATATCATGGCTTAGCAACACACTACATTTTAGAGCATTGGTTATAAAACATACAAACACATGGTCACAAGATCAAACGATTATATGGCTGACTGGAAGTTGGAGACTAATGATGTTATCAACCACCACAAGAGAAAATAATGTGCATAATGCTGACCCAAGAAAAATTCAAATGGGGACATTTTAACTAAGTGCCTATCACTTTTGCATTATGGTAAAGTTGAAAAAAAATCTATAGTCTTCTTAAATAAAGGACCATATGTGTCCTAATTACTTAACAGGAGAACAAGTGGGTTGAAGAAATGTGTCAAATGTACCATTACTTGAATTTATTTTTTGAGACTCTTTTACACTCAATATCATGATTGTTCATGGATTTCAAATGAGCTTATTTCAATCATTAATTGACTTTTAGTTTTGTGATCTGTATCCTCCATTTGCTTGATTTGTGCTGTTCTTATTCCTTCTAGCATTATATCTTCTCATCAAAAACCCACCATCACCATTACCATTAGCCTGACATACAGTATCAAAACTATCAGCAGTACCTCAGAACATCCTTCATCCTAATCCTGTCAGCTATTTTCCAATAATTTACATTCCTTTCAAGTAAAATGTGATCACCTACACTCTATATAATCACCTATTTAACTACCACACCAAATAACTAAATCTTCCTTCACAGACACAAAGTTTATCATTTAAGAAGGAAGTGATTAGAAATAATTCACAGACTGGAAATTCTGTGACTGACTTTACAGAACTAAATCATATCAAGACATTAATGTTTCTCTTTGAAGTTTTTGATTGAAAGTCCCCATGAATGTTAATTACAGCTATCTCCAATTTATACTTTTCAGTAGGCTAATTAGGAGACAATGTTTATTTATTTTGGCTCACATGAAGACATGCAATTCTGTGTTTTTATTGACAAAGTAACTTTGTTACTAATAAAGACATAGCTATAATACAGAATGTCCAATAATGTTCTAGTCCATATTGCTCAGAATAGCATAAATAGAATGGCCCATTAGATGAATATTTGTTCTGAAGTATTTATCAGCACTTAGTTGAACAAAATCTATAGAAGGTAACATAATGCATACATAAAACATACATTCCTGTGTAGTCAATTTGATGGAAAGATCCTATACTAAGGAATTTAAACAGAAATACAAGGCAAGTATGTTGTTGCATACATATAAGAAGCTGCCTAGTTTTTTAAAATAATGAATCAACAAGAATTCTCACAGTTGTTTTGCACATTTGAACCAGACAAGCCAATTTTTTAGCCCTTATATGTAACAGGTTTGGTACACAAATTGCTTTTGAAAAGCAAGAAAGGAAAATCTAATGAAAAACTTCACTATAAATATTTTCTCTGTTTGCAATATACTGCAGTTGGTGTGGAAATGTGCATATGCCTTGTTTTTAATCTTGAGAAGCAAGAACTTTGTAAGTGTTGTTTTGTCACTGATATGATCTTAGATTTCTTTTACAAGGAAAATGTAGAGTTCCTTGTGATGGTTGGATGTTTCATGAAACACACATAAAGCTTGTTATCACACCAAATAAAAGCTTTTGTTCACCATTATTAATTGAAATCGACTCCATGGCTTTGCAATGTGAACAAAGTCATGAACTCACGATTTGGGGAAATTTCCATTCTAATTACATTGTGTTCGTATACATTATGATGTCATCAAAATCTATTAAACTGTACATGGATCAAACCATATGTGTTCACAATTTAAGTTAGTCACAAGGAGTTATTTTTGCCCATAAAGAATGTAGCCTTTAAGCTGGGCATGGTGGCTCATGCCTGTAATCCTAGCTATTCAGGAGGCTGAGATCTGCGCATCAAGGTTCAAAGCCATCCTAGGCACAAAAGAACATGAAACTCTTATCTCCAATTAACCTCTAGAAAATGGGAAGTGGGGCGTGGCTCGAGGGTAGGGCAGTAGCCTTGAGCTGAAGAGCTCAGGGACAACACCCAGGCCTAGTTCAAGCCCCATGACCCCCCCCCACACAAAAATATAATGTAGGCTTTAGTATTAGAAAGTCATCTATTTCAATATTCACAATCTGCTTAAACTTCACCAAATCTTTGAGCTTCTTTGGACCTTGGTATTGTCTACCAAAAATGGACTATCATAATACTTGCTCTCTCTTACAAAATGTTCATGATGATCAAAGAAAAGAAATAAATTGGACATTTTTTAAACCAAATTGAAAAAGACACATATGAGTTTCCAAGACTATGAGCAAAACAAAATTTTTACCTCTTTTACCAAGTATTTTGTCTACTAAGAATGGTCCAATTTATAAAGCGAAAAACAGAAGAAGAAAAAGCAGCAGTAGAAGCAGTCGAACACCAGTTGATCACATAAGTAATCCTAGCTACTCAAAGACATTGAAGTCAGAGGATAATGGTTTGCAGACAACTCTGACAGGAAAATCTGGGAAACTTTTATCTCCAATTAAACACCAAAACCAAAACAAAACAAAACGAAGAGCCAGAAGTGGAGCAGTGGTTCAAGTGGTAAAGTAATAGCCTTGGAGCACAAAAGCCCAGGAACAATTCCCAGACCCTGGGTTCAAGCCACAAGAACAGCATAATTTTTTTTAAAAAAAGAAAAGAACATTGTTGTGCTAGTGGGTTTAGTATGTCCTTGTTTCTGGATGGTTGGGTAAATGCCAAGTAGTGGAATTGCTGGGTCATAGGGGAGTTCTATGTTTAGCCTTTTGAGGCACTGCCACACTGCTTTCCATAGTGGTTGAACGAGTTTGCACTCCCACCAACAGTGTAGTAGTAATCCCTCCTGGCCACATCCCCTCCAGCATCTTGTCATTCGTTTTCCTAATCCTGGCCATTCTAACTGGAGTGAGGTGGAATCTTAGAGTTGTTTTGATTTGCATTTCTTTTATGACCAGAGATGTTGAGCATTTCTTCATGTGTCTATAAGCCATTTTTGTTTCTTCTTCAGAGAAGACTCTCTTTAAGTCTTTGGCCCATTTTTTAATGGGATGGTTGTTACTTTGGAGGTTAGTTTTGGAGTGATTCAATTTTTTGAGTTGTTGATATATTTTAGATATGAGGCCTTTGTCCATTGTTTGGTTGGTGAAGATCTTCTCCCACTCTGTAGGCTTCCTGATTAGTTTACTAGCTATGTCCTTTGCCATACAAAAGCTCTGCAGTTTAATGCAGTCCCACTTATCCAGCCTTTCTCTGATTTGTTGTGATTCTTGGTTCTTATTAAGAAAGTTTCGACCTGTGCCAAGGGGGCCTAGTGTATCTCTTATTCCTTCCTGTAAAGTTTTCAGTGTGTCAGCTTTTACCTCCAGGTCTTTGATCCATTTGGAGTTAATTCTAGTGCAAGGTGACAAAGAAGGATCCAGCTTTAGTTTTCTGCAGGGGCTTAACCAGTTATGACAGCACAACTTGTTGAAGAGGCTGTCTTTCTTCCATTCTATTTTTTTGGCTCCCTTGTCAAAGATTAGATGGCCGTAGGTCTGTGGTTTAGTATCTGGGTCCTCAGTTCTATTCCATTGTTCTTCAGGCCTGTTCTTGTGCCAGTACCAAGCAGTTTTGAGAATTATAGCTCTGTAATAGAGTCTAAAGTTTGGAATTGAAATTCCTCCAGTGCTGTTCTTTCTGCTAAGAAGTGTTTTTGCTATACGGGGTCTTTTATTATTCCATACGAAATTTTGGATTGCCTGTTCTATTTCTTTAAAGAATGACATTGGGATGTTGATGGGTATTGCATTGAATTTGTAGATAGCTCTTGGCAAGATTGTCATTTTCACAATGTTGATTCTTCCAATCCAGGAGCATGGGAGGTTTTTCCATTTCCTTAGTTCTGCTTTAATTTCCTTTTTTAGGGTTTTAAAGTTTTCGTCAAAAAGGTCCTTTACATTCTTAGTTAAGCTAATTCCTAGGTACTTTATTTTCTTTGAGGCTATTGTGAAAGGAGTTTCTTTCCTGATTATTGCCTCGTTCCTCTCACTGTTGGCGTAAAGGAAGGCAGTTGATTTTTGAGGGTTGATTTTATAGCCTACTACTCTTCCAAAGCTTTGAATTAGCTCAAGGAGTATTCACCATAGCAAAGATATGGAACCAACCTAGATGTCCCTCAGTTGATGAGTGGATCAACAAGTTGTGGTATTTGTACACAATGGAATTCTATGCTGCTGTCAGAAAGAATGACATCGCCCCATTTGTTAGGAAATGGAAAGACTTAGAAAAAATCATAGTAAGTGAAGTAAGCCAGACTCAAAGGAACTTAGGCTCAATGGTTTCCCTCATTCGTCATAATCAGTAGAAACCTTGGGCTCTAATAGCAGAAATTTGCAGTAGAGCAAAATCTTGATACATAAGGCCATATAATATGAAGCTAATTGAAAGGACCTCCAGGATATTGAAACAAAAGCCATATAATGAATGATTGTTGTCCTTAATGTACTATGTTGTCTCTCATCTCCTTTGCTGTCCCTTGGTTGTCTCATATTGGTATAGTATCTCACTTTGTTATCTGATATATTGAATTTATTTGTATTTGGTTATTTGAAATTTGATAGGGAAGGGGGGAAAACCAAGATGGGCGGAGGGTGTGGGGGGGGAGGGAAATGGGTACCAAGACATGTGAAAGGGTATCAATGTATGTGAATTAATGCACCTTCTATCTGGCAAATATGATGTAACCCTTTTACTAATTACAATAAAAAAATTTAATTAAAAAAATAAAAAAGAAAAGAAGCAGTAACACCGAAATTAATCATCACATGCTATTAATCATATATTATCATAATCTCCAAAAGGTTGCATGAGTATACTTCATACTACTGATAGAAAAACCACACTTAGCTGGGTGCAATGGCTCACACTTGTAATCCTAGCTACTCAGGAGGCTGAGATCTGAGGATCACAGTTCAAAGCCAGCCTGGGCACTAAAAGTCCATGAAACTCTTATCTACAATTAACCACCAGAAAACTGAAGTGGCACTGTGGCTCAAGAGTTAGGGTGGGAGCCTTGGGCTGAAAATCTCAGGGACAATGCCCAGGCCCAGAGTACAAGTCCCATAACTGTCAAAAAAATACCACATGTCATATAGTTGGTGAAGATCTTCTCCCACTCTGTAGGCTTCCTAATTAGTTTACTAGCTATGTCCTTTGCCATACAAAAGCTCTGCAGTTTAATGCAGTCCCACTTATCCAGCCTTCCTCTGATTTGTTGTGATTGTTGGTCCTTATTAAGAAAGTTTCGACCTGTGCCAAGTAGATCTAGTGTATCTCCTATTCCTTCTTGTAAAGTTTTCAGAGTGTCGGCTTTTACCTCCAGGTCCTTGATCCATTTGAAGTTAATTCTAGTACAGGGTGACAAAGAAGGATCCAACTTTAGTTTTCTGCATGTGCTTAACCAGTTCTGCCAGCACCACTTGTTGAAGAGGCTGTCTTTCTTACATTCTATTTTTTTGGCTCCCTTGTCAAAGATTAGGTGGCCATAGGTCTGTGGTTTAATATCTGGGTCTTCAGTTCTATTCCATTGGTCTTATACAACAGACAAGGGCCTCATATCTAAAATATATCAACAGCTCAAAAAATTAAATCAATCCCAAACTAATCTCCAAAGTAACAACCATCCCATTAAAAGATGGGCCAAAGACTTAAAGAGAGTCTTCTCTGAAGGAGAAACAAAAATGGCCTACAGACACATGAAGAAATGCTCAACATCTCTGGTCATAAAAGAAATGCAAATCAAAATAACTCTAAGATTCCACCTCACTCCAGTTAGAATGGCCAGGATCAAGAAAACTAATAACAACAGATGCTGGGGGGCATGTGGCCAGGAGGGATCACTACTACACTGTTGGTGGGAGTGCAAACTCATTCAACCACTATGGAAAGCAGTATGGCAGTTCCTCAAAAGACTAAACATAGAACTCCCCTATGACCCAGAAATTCCACTACTTGGCATTTATCCAATCATCCAGAAAGAAGGATATACTAAATCCACCAGCACAATAATGGTCATAGCAGCACTATTTACCATAGCAAAGATTTGGAACCAACCTAGATGTCCCTCAGTTGATGAGTGGATCAACAAGATGTGGTATTTGTACACAATGGAATTCTATGCTGCTGTCAGAAAGAATGACATTGCCCCATTTCTTAGGAAATGGAAAGACTTAGAAAAGATCGTATTAAGTGAAGTAAGCCAGACTCAAAGGAACTTAGGCTCAATGGTTTCCCTCATTTGTCATAATCAGTAGAAACCTTGGGCTCTCCTAGCAGAGATTTGCAGTAGAGCAAAACCTTGATACAAAAGGCCATATAGTAGGACGCTGAATGAAAGGATCTCTAGGATATAGAAACATAAGCCATATAATGAATGATTGTTGTTCTTAAGGTACTATGTTATCTCTCATCTCTTTTGCTGTCCCTTGGTTATCTCATATTGTTACTGTATCTCACTTTGTTACCTGATATATCGGATATATTTGTATTTGGTTATCTGAAATTGGCTAGGGAACGGTGGAAAACAAGATGGGGGGGAGGGAAATGGGGACCAAGACATGTGAAAGGGTATCAATGTATGGGAATTAATGCACCATCTATCTGGCAAAAATCTTGTAACCCTTCTATTAATTACAATAAAAATATATGAAAAAAATACCACATGTCTTCAAGGGAATATGAAACTTGCTCTGAATATAATTCCTTTGTAGTCTACATTTTGTGGCCCAGCAAGACAAGCAGCATTCAATGAAAAAGCATCTAATACCTACCAACATTGCTTAATCTTTGGTTACCAAAATGATTTGTGACAATATTGTAAACTGACAATGAGAAACATGATGTATGAACAGCTGTTGCATTCTGTCTGTCAACACCTAAAATTCTTTGTTTGAATATGAAATAATTTTGAAGACAGTATAATTTTGTAGAATCATGCAAACATATACTACACGCCTCAATGATATGATCTATGTCACTTAATTAAACTTCTCTGCGTAGTCTTGGCAATAATATTCAATGATCACTATCAGGAACAAAGCAACAAATTTAAAACCCTTGTTTCCTAAAATTAAAAACAATATTCATGCTCTTTCCTCCTCCCTCCCTACTGCAATATATTAAAAGTAACACTAAAATATTTGGATTGGAAGTTTTTATTAGATCTTATTTTCACCCTTTTTAAAATCAATTTCTTTGTTCCTTGCACACATCTCCTGTCAATAAAATGAAAAATGATATAGATTTAGGAGGATAGTGGTCTCAGTGTAGCATCTCTCATATTATTATTCCAGTATCATCTGTTACAAAGTAAGACCAATTCCCACATCTAATTACAAACAGGATTTCAGAGTCATTAAACAAAATACATTTCCATTAGTGCTGCTGTAAGAAGATAGGGGAAAAATGAAGATTAGTTCATACTGCACCTCCGTTTTTTAAGCTTTGAAGATTTAGACTTCAGTACTCAGAGACTATAAATTTGCAGAAGATCAAAAAAGTGATAGACATGTGGAAAAGCTTCATTCAAAACAGTTTAGAGTGTGTAACTTGATATGTTGCCATTTAGTTTGTGTAATAAGCATAACAAGAAACAAAAAGTTTCTTTTCTATGACTTGGCAGGTGCCTGGAAGGATTTTCTTATACTCTACCAAGACATATTCTTTTATACTTCAAAGTAAAATTGCTAGAGCAAAGCTTACATACAAATACAGACTTCTTGCAAGTAGGTAATTTTGATTCAGTGAAACTGTACTCTCTCTTTCTTTCTCTCTCCTTTTTATTGATATAAAAATGTAGGATGAGTTCTTAGAATGGAAGGAAAGTTACAAACTACATAAATCAAGTAAAGTAGATCATGGATTATCCCTAAAAGGGTAAAACACAAATGATGAGGTATATATTTTCTTTCAATGAATGTATGCAGGTCCCATTAATGCTAATGCATCCAGGGAACACTATACCCTGAAATATTGCTGAATGACTCAAATAAACTTTCTCGCACTTTACTCAGTTACAATTTTTCTTATGGAGAGTTAGACCCAGGTAATCCAAAGAGGGTTTTCAAATTACACTTCATAGAATTTTAAGCCCTGTGGCCCATGGAGCTCAAAGCTATTCTAAATTGAAGGAAGATAAATATAATTGATCTTGTCCTACAGGCAAAAGATACTGCTTCTCAAATGAAGTTTAACCCTTTGTATAAATGATGAGTCAAATATATCATATTAATGCTTCTTCCTTTTTATTGTAAAGGAAACTGGGTATAGGAGTAGAATTGTTTTCTTTATTATTCACTGTTGAGATTCATTTTGTAATAATTTAAAGTTTATAATAATATACATGGAGAAGATGTACATTTATAACTCTATTACTCTGGAAGTAAATGGAAATTGACAAACCACATCTGGTTTGTTAATTTTACAAAATGTATTTCTATGCAGTTGCTGAATCAAGTAGGCAGACATACATATATGAATATACACTCCATATGCACACATGCACACAAACGTGTGCGCGCACACACACACACACACACACACACACTATTTCCTTTATGCAATAGCAATGACCAGAATACTTGTTTACAATGTAGCCACATCTCAGATTTTTGCAAATACAATCTACCCCAAATAATATTTCAAAGTATAGTCTTATTGTTGTTATTATTATGGCATTGTGCAGAGGGATTATCATTTCATATGTCAGGTAAAGAGTACAATTCCAAAACCTTTTGGACAATGTCACCCCTTTCTTTGTCTCCCTGCCCCTCAGTTTCCCCTTCTGCCCACAGTCGCATACATTTCCTAGATTTTTTATACTGAACACTATAACTGCAATCATTCACCTTCTCCCCTTCTATTCCTGTGCCCCGTTTTCTACCCCTAACCAAACACACAAAAATACCAAAAGCAAAACAAATAGCACCACCACTACCACCACCACCACCACCACCACCAAAACCCCACGTTTCCTTTTCTTGAAATTCATTTTGATAAATAGTATTTTAATGCTCAGAGGACTTATGCCTTTTGGTTTGTCCCCTAAGAGTATCTTCCTTTACTCTCACTGTTTATGTGTGAATGCCTAGAAATCTGTATAATTTATCTTGTCCGGTTGTGTTTACTTCTACCCTCCATATGGTAGAGAATATATGGCCCATTTGTCTCTCTGAGATTGGCTTACTTCACTTAACATGATTTGTTCTAAGTCCATCCATTTCCCTGAAAATGACATAATATTCAAATGGATGAGTAAAAGTCTATTGTGCATATGTACCACATTAAAAATACTTTTTTAAACACGGAAAACTGAGACTCAGGTATAGTAAAATAACAGTCTTAACACTTCATAGCTTTTTTTTGGTGGGGAGGGGCAGAGTATTTCTAGAATCCATATCTCCTAACCCCAAATATTGCTTTCTTCCTCTTCAGGATCCAAACTAAATCAGAAAAGCAGTCTCTTATTTTCCTTTTTCTTAAACTATTTTGCCAATTCTTGTTTCTTGTTTGTGGGCAGGAATTCTGCATCTTCATATGTAATCCAGTTATCTATAGCCAACTTGTTTGTTATCTGTAGTATATTCCTTACACATTTTTCAGGGATAACAGCAGAAACAATAATTCCATATAAAGGGAGACATAGTCAAGGACTTTTTGTAGGAGAACCCTTGTGCTTACAATATGAATTATGATGGTAAAGATGTTCATGTAGGTAATCTGTTCTTGTGCACACGTGTGTTCAGTCTCTCTCTCCTTCCTATGTGTATGCACACACATACACAAATACATCCAGAAATATTACTGAAATATATAAAGTCAAATGCTTGTATTAAATTGCAAATATGTTTCCTAAGTCTACAACTAGACCTAGCCTGGGAACTTGGAGGAAAGTAAAATAAGAGGAAAAGGCTGTCAAACTTCATATACAGACAAAGAAGTTGGAAAAATTCATTTAAAATGACTTCCACAGAATGACTGAAAACATTAATTTAGTTCCATGAGCTATTTTTACTTGCCAGTTGTGTTGTCAATAATAATGGTAGGTATTAGTGTGTTTTCTAAAAGTAAGAAGTATAAATTGTTGTAGTACAAATTGTACAATGATTTAAGGAAAGAATACTGAAACTTCTACATGCTAAAGCATGTACAGTCATTTCCATGCAGTTTAGTGAGCCAGGAAACTTGAAGGAACATTATTTCATAAATTTCTCTTATTCCTTTTATAGTGGAAATCAAATGATAAAAATTGGTAGTTTACAAACAAGTTACATTTATGCTAAATCAGACCTATCTCTTCTACAATTCAACTTCAGCAACTTATTAGGACAGACTTTTACAATACACAGATGACATAAAAATGCAATTTTTCAATTCTATTCAATTTTTTGGATTGAGGGCTTACATAATTTTTAACTAGCTATAAGTTATTCACTATTATAAAATAAAATATTTCCACTCTGTTCTGTCTTCTTGACTCTTACAATGCCCCATGACCCTGATAAAAGTTAGTCCACTGAAGAGTACAAAGCACAGTATATATATCAGTTTAAAAGGACAAGATTATGGCCCATTTGACACAAATTTCCTCAGATCATTAAAATGCATTATATTAAAGAATGAACTACATTTGCTTGTACTTTGTTTCTTCTATGGTAAGAAGAAGAGAGATTTAGTCTCATTTTTGCTAACATATAAAGGTACAAGGATAATGGAAATGCTTCCATGTATATTCAATTGAATTAGCAAACACACTAGCATAAGTAGTGTGTATATATTCATATTATTAGTAGTAGAGAATAAAGTGTTCTGTATTCATAATGGTACACTGCTGTGTTAAAAGCAACACCAAGTGCTTACCTGTGTCTGTTAAAAGCTAAACGGGGAAATCATTTGCTCATTGGATAAATGTTGAAAAACTGTACCCACTTTGACAATTCCCAAATATTCCTGGGAAACCTGCACAACAAAAAGATGCAAAACAATTTTTCTTTGATCTTGTCATCTTTCCTCTAACATTAAAATGACATCTAGACATTTTGCTGTTGTTTTTTTTTTAATAAAAGTCCTACGTCTTTTGCATTGTGGAACACTTGAAATTTAAAAAAAAGTAAAAAGTGCTGACTGTGTAATAGCTGTGTATTCACAGTGGTTGTATAACATGAACGTCGGCAGTGTGAATCTCTGCCTACGCCTTTCTTTCAACTGGAGCAGCATCCTCCTGCTTCTGCTCACTCGGCAATCATACAGCTGACAGATTTCTGGGTTTTCTAAATAATGCATGGGCTTCTCTTTTAATATGTCAGTGCAGAAGTATCACTTCTGCCCCAATGTCATTCATGATGGTGATTTGCCTTGACAGCATTCCATTAAACCAATGAGTTTTCCCCTCCTGATGGTTGTTTAACTATTCCTTTGAGTGATGTATTTGTGGGATTTACAAAAAAAACATAGTGAAAGATGTTTGCATTTATGAGAAAGCTCTACAGCAGATATAGTCACAAAATGATGCAACAACAGTAAAACTTTATAAGACACTTCCCTAAATTCCCTTCATTTCTCAAATATTACCCCAAACCTTAAACCATTCCAAAGGCCATTTGAACTTCTTCAACAAACTACAACTAAAATATTTAACATGGCTTGATATCTCCCTCAGGAAAGCAAAAATGGATTTATTAAACCATGCATGTTCACTTCAGAGTCTACGCAAGGAAAACAAGTGCTTTGTTCCTTGCTCAGTCTTTAATGGGAGCAGAACAATGTCTCCAGCACAACACATTCAAGCACCATTGGTTATGCTCAGTGGGAGGAAACAGTCTAAAAGTTACATCATTTGAAGGAAAGAACATTTACACTCTATTTTTTATAATGAGGCATATATTTTTTCATAGATGCTGCATTCCCATAAAATCCGAATGCTCCTGCTTAAAATTTTCAATGTAAATCTGACCAGGATATTTCTAGAGGCTTCCTTGGAAATGTTTGGAAGTCATTTTAGATAAATATTAGGATAATATTGTGAACTTCTAGAGGAACTAATTGTAACCATTCATAGACCCAGCTAGAAAGACTTGACAATGTAATTCCTAATGACAAGGAGGGCTGGTATCTGAATTCATTTGATATAAAGTATATTCAAGCTCAATTTGCAGATATAGAAACTCCCTCTCAACAGCACTAGCTTTCAAGCATTCACTGGTGCCAAGATGCAACCAACTGATAAGTGAAAATTATAGTACCCTAGAGATCTTCAACATTAACTATTACTTTGCATATGAGTTGAAATGACAGAAACATGGAGCTTCTCAGAGTTTATGAAATAAACTCTGCATTGAGGCAAATGTCTTAAATTACTTCATTATTATATTCAGTTCTACTAAAGAATACATGCTGTTTAAGATTCCAATCCCAGTAAGCATTCTTCAGTAGGTTAAAAGTCAAAGCACTCAAATGAAAAAATATGTGATTGTGTCTATACTACATTCTTACTCTAACAAAGTCCTTAAATGTGGTTCTTAGGAAGTTTATCCATTTCATTTTAATCTCTTTTTCAGGCTATTGTAATGTATTTTCTTTAACTTAGGATAAATAAACTTTACAATGAGGTTACAGAGTTACATAAACAACATCCATATACTAAGGTTTAACTAACTTTACCCCATTTATATTACAACATTTTATCCACTCTTCTCCTTACATCTTGTTAAATAGTTTATATTCAATTTTTTATTCTTAAATGGTTTATGGTTTTCACTGCTTATACTCGAGATTTGGGTTAGCTCTGCAATTTATACTTCAATGTATATGCCAATTTACTAATATAATTTAAAGAAAATAGATTAAGAGTATGATAAAGTGACATTAAGTTTAAAATATTTACTTATTCTACATATGATAAATTATTTCATCAATAATGCAATTTTTGCATAAGGAGTATATATGTATGTAATATATACATATAAAATGTATATAATTTTTGATGTGATAATAATCAGGGATATTATGTTAATTGTTGCAAGTTTTAAGTTTCAAGTGTAATCTCCCCTGAAAGGCCTAGAGAGAAAGGAATGTCTGAATAAGATTTAATTAGAAGTAGGTCATAACTCCATAAGACATAACTGAACCCATAAACTGTGTAACGTAAGAATTTTTTCTTATTGGAATCTCCTTAAAATGTGCTTTTCCCTTTCTCCTTGTATCCCCCCTGTTCATGCTATTCATGCAGAAAATCTTTGCACAGCTCCAACCTGACATCATTTGGGGTCAAATAGACATGAGTGTCCCAGCTAGTTTTACCCTCCTACTCTTCTTTTTTTTTCTCTAAACATTCTCGCCCCCATGTGACCTGCTAAGGTCTAGAAAACCAAGCTAATTCTACAAAAAACATTGATTTTAATGGCGATACTGCTAAGATGAACCCTTTGTATAATTTATTTTCCCGTTCTGTATTGATATACTATAAGCTTTAGGAAAGCCAGAGGTCAATTCCCCATTCCCTACATAAACCAAACTATCATGTTTCCCTTCTTAAATTTTCTTTAAAGGCACAACCTTTGCTCTTCTCCAACATTCCTAGAGGCCCTGATGTTTTTGCTGTCTGGCAGGATTAGTTTGCTTTTTACAATGGGGGAGTAAAATGTAGGAATGTCACCAAATTTACACACTAAAGACCATAGTTTACAGAATACCTACAAGAAGCATGATGACTCACGATCTAACATTTGAAACTGATTTATAAATTTATAATCCACAAAATTTATTCTAAAAATGTAAAACATTCTATCACTTTGGAAAATGTTTGCATTTGTTCAGTATTAAACAGTTATCACTTGACTCAGGAAGTCTACTCCCATGTGCAGATATAAACATACACATGTACAGTATTTCTATAATAAATATATTTACATGGAGGATGAGAGTGGTATTATTTAGAAGAGAGAAAAAGATAGAAATCACCCAAAGGATTATCAAGGGAAGAATGGACAAGAAACCTGTAATATCTTCAAAGAATAAAACATTTTTCAGGCATGAAAAGGCATCAAGTACTGATAAATGCTAAAACATAGATAACCTTTGAAAACATTATTGCAAACAAAAGAAGCATACCTAAGCAGTGAGAAATGATTTAATTTGTGTAAAAAAAGCAAGAATAATTAAATCTACAGACAAATAAAATGTAGTAGATTGAAAATTTTCAAGTTCTGAGAGGTTATGAAAATGGCACAGGAGTCCCAATGAATATGTGAGTATGAAAACTTGCTGAAACCAAAAGATATTAGACCATGGTAAGAGTTATCAGTCTGTCAATGTACTGAAAACACTTATTTGTACCTTATAAAGAAAATTTGTATCATTTGTGAATTAAATTTAATTTCCAAAGACTTTCACTTTGGACACCATACCTAAAGGAGTAAGAAAAAGACAGGCATAATCTCTCATCATGGCACTGATGATGTCTAAATATCATAGAACCATATATCATGAGAGTTTAGGTAAAAAGACTGCTTGCAAGTCCCTGACATCTTTCTTGGATTTTACTTTATTTTGGCTCACTAGTATGACAGAATACTGTAATCAATTTTGTGAAAAAAATGATATGTTTCAGGTATCAATATATGTGAATTAATGCACCTTCTATCTGGAAAATATCATGTAACCCTTCTATTAATTACAATAAAATATATGAAAAAATGATATGTTTCTAAAACAGCTTTTGGTTTTCTTGATAACATTGGAATTTGAACACAAGTCTTTGCATTTTCTCAGCTTCTCTGACCATGGCTGGCACTTTACAATATGAAGAATATCTCAAAACTGGCTTTTTGCTGGTTATTTTGGAGATGGAGTCTCATGGACTTTTCTGCCCAGGCTGACCTTGAAATATGATCCCCTAGATCTTAGCCTTCTGAATAACTAGGATTATAGGCATGAGCCAATGTTTCCCAACTTAAATAGTCTTTTATAAACAAAATTGAAATGATCATGTTGGTGAAGAATAAACATTACTGTAATTGTTAATACAGGAATATCCTTTGCACTGGTTATGCAAAATCAATATATACAGTAAATCAGTCCTTAAAATAGGGGTCATTAATAGGCAAGTTGCTATTGGGTTTTCTGTCAAGTTCTAATTAAACTATGAGCAAACATTTTCAAAATGATAAAGTTTAATAAGTTACTGTAAACTCCAATTTATTAACAATCTCTTAATTCACACGAATATGGCAATTCATTTGTAACAATTTCCAGAAAGATAGAGAAAAGAATACTGGCTTTGTTTTGTGTTTTACTGAGTTTAAAATATATTGTTTACTTTTATTTCCCTCTGATTGAATTTATTCTGTAAGGCAAGCATATGTACTTCTGGAACATACCACAAATCAATTTCCAAATGTCTTAAAAAGACCAGTGTGCTGTGAAAACTAAAGACCAATCTTGTCAGGCAAATCTAATCTCCCCTCTGTGACAGAATGACAGCTTCGGAGATAGAAGGGATGCAATAGATCTAATTTATTTTGACTTTATCAAGGTTTTTGTTGCCAGTCTAAACAATTGGCTCATCTATAAACTGTGAAAATCCAGGCACATCCCACATCTGGAGAGAGTGCCCAAGAAACAGGAATGGGGTATTTAAGGAGTGGCCTTAGATGGATATTAACTGGAGGCAATGATATAATAGGAATTTCCAAGATATTGAGGGCTAGAAAGATACTTTTATCAGTGTCCTCAATATGGACACTGATGAGGTGAAGTAAACATAAAATTTTTGCAGATAGGTTCAGAAGGTGATGTGACAATACTGAATGAAAGGCTGAAAAACATAAATACTATAGATTATGACAACATTTGATATATGAGATTATCCATTTAGTGAATAAATACAAATAAAACTTGGCAATGGAACAGTGATATTCAAGAATCCATAAGATAACTATTTGAATTCACAGTGAATTATTCCAAATTCCTTCAGTATAAATAAGATACAAAGGAAGGAGACATGTTCAAACTCATTGGGATTTTGTATGTGTGTGTTTGAAATGAAGGTACGAAACTGCAGAGGAAATTAAAAGGTGTAGCAAGAAGGAAAGAAGAATATAGACCTAACCAAGGCTGCAACTCCTGTTAGAAGTTGAATTCTACCCTTTGGAAAAATATCTTACTTGTGGGCAGGAGGAAGGATGAGAAAAAATTAGAAAGATTAAAAGAGATTAGAAAAGGCTGAAAGGCTATATAGTTTGGCCAAAAAGAAAAGAAAGAGAAGTGGAAAGAAAGGTGACATTAGTTTAAATTATTCATCATGTAGGAAGTTAAACTTTTTTTTCCAGTCCTGGGCTTGAGCTCAGGGCTTGGGCACTGTCCTTGGACTTTCTCAAGGCTAGCGCTCTACCACTTGAGCCTCAGCACCACTTCTGGATTTTTTTCTAAGTATGTGGTACTGAGGAATTGAACCTGGGTCTTCATGCATGCTAGGCAAGCCTCAACCACTAGGCCAAACTCCCCACCCAAAGTTAAACTTTTTATATAGATTTAACTCTGAGATAACATTAATAGCAATAACAAAAATAAGAACTTATGGATTTATCGGAGAAGGAAATTAAGACCAGACACAATAAATAATTCCTTGTTTCTGGGAAGTGCTTGCTCCTGGAATGAGGTAGGTTTTTTAAGGGTATTAAAAAATACAATAAGTTCTCCTACATCAAATTTCTTCTTCAGATGTCATAGCCCTAGGTTCACTAGAACAGTAAAAGTCCAAAATTCTATGAGGATAGCATTGTAAAAACAGGTTTTAGCATCATGTTATAATTTTTACAAAGCATGCTTTGCTTGATTCTCTAGAAAGAAACATGTTCCTTTGTATCTAATGCTATGTTTGGAAAACATAAAGAAGGAAGGGAATCTTGGGATTCTCTATTGCAATTCTGCAAGAAAATCAGCCCTAGATATTTTGGTTCTTTCTAGGATAAATTCTATTTTCTAACACAGTAAAATATTCAATATCTGCTCCACATAAACTAAATGTATATGAATGTTAGAACAAGCAGAGACTCAAAGGACCAAGATTTACATGGTTATCATTTCAGATTCTCTAGAGAAGGCCACTGTGCACAGTTCTTCCTGAAATAAGCAAGGCTGTTACAAATATGCCATGCATTTGTACAAGTAAATGGGAAACCTTGGTCTTTGTTGCAGTTTTTTTAAGGTGGACCTGCTGCTCTATAACTGTATTTCTAATTTGACAGCTACAATTATAATCATTCAGTCTTCTATTTCCCACAAACTCTCCACAGCCATAACCTTCAATGATTAATTATAAAGCTCCAGGAGCAATAGTACACAGACTAATTTCCTAAGACAATAAAAGATAGAATTTCACATTTGTAGCTAAATGAAACACGAATCAGTTGTTATTCATGCTGAAATCCAGATGCAGAGTCATGGTAAAGCCATTATAGTAGCTATTAAACAAAACCTTGAATCCAAGAAACTACAGGTCTGTCTTCAAAAGCGAAAATGAAGTTCTGACCTCCAATATCAATGTTTGCTTTTCTTTTTAAAACTATTATTGTTCATTCAGTTGTCATTTCTCTTACCTCTGTGCTTAAACATATTGATCCACATGAAATACTAGGAAATGTAAAAAAATTCCAGAAGGAGGCTGGGAGTTTGGCCTAGTGGTAGAGTGCTTCCCTAGTATGCACAAAGATCAAGGTTCAAGTGCTTGGTACCACATATACATAGAAAAAGCTGGAAACAGGGCTATGACTGAAGTGGTAGAGCTTTAGCCTTGAGAAAGCCCAAGGACAGCACTCAGACCCAGAGTTCACGCCCCAGGACTGGCAAAAAAAATTCCAGAAGGAAAATCCCATTATACTTACATTTAATTAACCCAAACAAATACAACATTTTCAATTTTAAGTCAGGGTCCCATTCATTCAATTGTGAGTCAGTCAGTTTGGAAATTTACTAAGGTCACAGAATATGGGTCCTTTCATTCTCGCTAGTTGGTTTTATTTGTTTTATTTTGTTGAATATTGTTGTGGAGGAAAATGCTTGATATCATTCCCTTCACATTTTCCTTTGGAGTTCAACTGTGGAGAAGATATTTCAAGGTATAGCTTGAAAAATCTTCACAAATAAAAGATTGAACATCCATAATTAAATAGCTAAGAGTCCATAGGCTTAGTGCAAAGAATTCAGAAGATACAAAGAGAACCATTAGGTGGTAGCTCATACCTTCAATCCTACCAACCCAAGAGGCTGAGATCTGAATATCACTATACAAGGAAGATAAAACTCTGAGACTCTTACCTTTAACTAACGGGTAAGCAAGAGATGGAGACTAACAGCCTTGAGCATAAAACAAACCTGGGCAGATTCAGAAACACTGAAATTATTCCCTGCACATCTTTTGAAAGTGAGAGGCTGGAATAAACTCTATCAAGCTAACAGCCCCCATAAACAGGCTGGAGTTGCCATCCTCATATCAGATAATATAGACTTCAAACTAAAATTAGTAAGAAAAGACAAAGAAGGTTACTACATACTACTAAAGGGATCTTTCCTCCAGGAAGACATAACGATCCTAAATATCTACACACACAATCCCGGAGCTCCGAACTTCATCAAGCAAACTTTACTTTCACTGAAACCATACATAGATCAAAACACAGTGATTGTTGGTGACTTTAACATACCACTCTCACCTATGGTCAGATCAACAAGGCAAAAACTCAAAAGAGAAACCTTAGAACTGAACAACTATATAGACCAACTAGATTTTACAGACATCTGCAGAATATTCCACCCAGCAACAACACAATATACGTTTTTCTCAGCAGCACATGGAACATTTTCCAAAATAGACCACATCTTAGGCCATAAAACAAACCTGGACAGATTCAGAAACACTGAAATTATTCCCTGCACGCTCTCAGACCACAAAGGCATCAAACTGGAACGGAACACACTTAATGGTGAAAAGCTAAAGCCATTCCCTCTAAAATCAGGAATGAGACAAGGATGCCCACTCCTTCCACTCCTCTTTAACATAGTATTAGAATTCCTAGCCCGTGCAATAAGGCAAGAAGCAAGCATAAAGGGGATTCAAATAGGGAAAGAGGAAGTAAAACATTCCTTTTGCAGATGACATGATTCTGTATTTAAAGAATCCTATAGATTCCACTCCCAAGCGCCTTGAGCTGATTCAAAACTTTGCAAACGTAGCAGGGTATAAAATTAACCCTCAAAAATCAACTGCCTTCCTCTATGCCAACAGTGAGAGGAATGAGAGAATAATCAGGAAAGCAACTCCTTTTGCAATAGCCTTAAAGAAAATAAAGTACTTAGGAATTAACTTAACTAAGAATGTAAAGGACCTTTTTGATGAAAATTTTAAAACTCTGAAAAAGGAAATTAAAGCAGAACTGAGGAAATGGAAAAACCTCCCATGCTTCTGGATTGGAAGAATCAACCTCATGAAAATGGCAATCTTGCCAAGGGCTATCTACAAATTCAACGCAATACCCAGCAATATCCCAATGTCATTCTTTAAAGAAATAGAAGAGGCAATCCAAAATTTCATATGGAATAATAAAGACACCGTATAGCAAAAACACTTCTTAGCAGAAAGAAGAGCGCTGGAGGAATTTCAATTCCAAACTTTAGACTCTATTACACAGCTATAATAATCAAAACAGCTTGGTACTGGCACAAGAACAGGCCTGAAGACCAATGGAATGGAATTGAGGAACCAGATATTAAACCACAGACCTACGGCCACCTAATCTTTGACAAAGGAGCCAAAAAAAAATAGAATGGAAGAAAGATAGCCTCTTCAACAAGTGGTGCTGACAGAACTCATTAAGCACCTGCAGAAAACTAAAGTTGGATCCTTCTTCGTCACCCTGCACTAGAATTAACTCCAAATGGATCAAAGACCTAGAGGTAAAAGCCGACACTCTGAAAACTTTACAAGAAGGAATAGGAGATACACTAGGCCTCCTTGGCACAGGTCGAAACTTTCTTAATAAGGACCAAGAATCACAACAAATCAGAGAAAGGCTGGATAAGTGGGACTGCATTAAACTGCAGAGCTTTTGTATGGCAAAGGACATAGCTACTAAATTAATTAGGAAGCCTACAGAGTGGGAGAAGATCTTCACCAACCACACAACGGACAAATGCCTCATATCTAAACTATATCAACAGCTCAATAAATTCAATCAACCCGAAACTAATCTCCAAAGTAACAACAATCCCATTAAAAGATGGGCCAAAGACTTAAAGAGAGTCTTTTCTGAAGAAGAAACAAAAATGGCCTATAGACACATGAAGAAATGCTCAACATCTCTGGTCATAAAAGAAATGCAAATTAAAATAACTCTAAGATTCCACCTCACTCCAGTTAGAATGCCCAGGATCAAGAAAATTAATAACAACAGGTTCTGGAGGTCATGTGGCCAGGAGTGATCACTACTACATTGTTGGTGGGAGTGCAAACTCGTTCATCCACTTTGGAGAGCAGTATGGCAGTTCCTCAAAAGACTAAACATAGAGCTCCCCTATGACCCAGCAATTCCACTACTAGGCATTTACCCAATTGTGTAGAAACAAGGACATACTAAATCCACTAGCACAACAATGTTCATTGCAGCACTATTTACCATAGCAAAGATATGGAACCAATCCAGATGTCCCTCTGTTGATGAGTGGATCAACAAGATGTGGTATTTGTACACAATGGAATTCTATGCTGCTTTCAGAAAGAATGACATCACCCCATTTGTTAGGAAATGGAAAGAATTAGAAAAAAATCATATTAAGTGAAGTAAGCCAGACTCAAAGGAACATAGGCCCAAGAGTCTCCCTCATTTGTCAAAACCAGTAGAAACCTTGGGCTCTCCTAGCAGAGATTTACAATAGAACAAAATCTAGAGACATAAGTCCAAATAATATGACACTAAATGAAAGGACCTCCAGGATAAGGAAACAAAAATCATATAATGAGTGACTGTTGTCCTTAATGTACTATGTTATCTCTCATTGCTTTTGATATCCTTTGGTTATCTCATATTCTTACAATATTTCACCTTGTTATCTGATATATTTTATATGTGCTTAATTCGTTATTTGAAATTGGATAGGGAAGAGGGGAAACAAGATGTGGGGCGGGTGTGGGGGGGAGGGAAAAGGGGAACAAGACATGAGAAACGGTATCAATGTATGTGAATTAATGCACTTTATATCTGGTGAATATAATATAACCCTTCTATGAATTACAATAAAAATATATGAAAAGAAGAAATAGAAAAATGTGGGAAAATAATTTTAAAAAGAGAAAGATCTATGTCCTGGAGTTTGGCCTATTGGTAAAGTGCTTGCCTAGCATGCATGAAGACCCAGATTTGATTCCTTCGTACCTCATACATAGAAAAGCCAGAAGTGATGCTGTGACTTAAGTGGTAGTGTAATAGCCTTGAGGAAAAAAGCCAAAGGACAGTGGTCAGGCCCTGAATTCAAGCCCCAGGACTGGGGGTAAAATTTTAATATAGCCACAAACAAATTATGCCTTAGGAAACAAATGCTAGACAGGTTCCAGTAGCACATACTAGTTATCACATCTATTCACGGATCAAAGGGAACAAAGTTCATGAGATTCCATCTCAGAAGATAAAGCTGGGGAAGCTGACCTGTACTTTCCAGATACAATGGATGCTGTAAATAGGAGGATCACAGTATAGCCTGGCCCAGGCAAAATGTAAAGCTCTATCTCAAAATCAACCAGAGTAAAGAAAAAGGCTGGTGTGACACAAATAGTAGAATATCTGCCTATCAGAGGTAAACTTCAATTCCACACACACAAAATAATAAGACATGAGGTGCAGGTCTTGTTCACACAGCTTGATTTCAGGACTGGGATCTAACTTTCAAGCATATATTTAAAATTGAAAGAAATTCTTAAGCATTTGGAATATTTGTGTGTCTAACTCAATCTCTTTGTTTTGATTACATAGACACTTTTAGATATCCAAGTGAATAAATTATTTTCTATGTCTCATTTAGTGGAAAAGGATAAATAACCCTAATCCTAACCCTAACCCTAACCCTTTTAGGGATATAGTCAAAATGGCAATGACCAGAGTAGGTTTTCACATCACATTATTACTGATATTTACACTGTAAATGCAATTTGGGTCATATCAGAACAAAGGCAATCTACTTTACCAAAGACAATATTCTTTTTCTTCACCAGTAAGCTTATTGATTGAAATTCAGTATCAAAGACAATTCTACTATCTTCACTATGCCAAAAAGTCAATTCAAAGACTATAAACATCGTGACAGAGAAGGGTCAAACTAAAATTTCTTGCCAGACCGATCAATTTCTTATCACATAAATGTTACTCATAACATGAAAGGATTCTAATTATCTCAAATTGCTTAGAAGCTGAAAACACAACAGGTGCTAGAGAATACAATTAATCAAAAATGTCTGGTTGCCAAACAACATTCCATCATCACACCATATCCTTAGCACTCACTCAAATCTTAGAAATGACTTCCGCACTCAAAACTGCCATTGAAATACAAGTGCGTAGAGGAGTAGTGTAGTCTAACTCATCATTACAGCCATGTATATTTTTTAACTTTTTGAATTTCTTTTAACATTCTTGAAAAGCCAGTTCAATGCAATACCAGGGAAAGCCCTGATCTCAGGAGAAATGTTCCCTTTTCTGGTATTTTCATAGTACTTTATTCTTTTCTTGCTTTTAATCATTTTCCCTATAAGATAAAGTGAAATATGCTGATTAAATTTTTACATCACTGATAGATTATAAGCTTTGGGAATCTAGAGATTTTTGTCTTCTGTTCACAATATCAATGTAACATTCCTTTATTGTTGCATTGTGGATGCTAATTAAATATAAAACTTTCATTTTTGACAATCGTATTAAAATTATTATTTTATCATGGAGTGCATTAAAAATAGTCACTAGTCATGGTGTTTATTTAATTCACCCACTTGCCTTTTATGAGATGCCTATAATTTTCTAGGTCATTCAAATATGCTAGTAAGAATTCTCTGGAACAAAGAACAAAAATAATGGCATTACATTATAAACTACTATGCACTTCTCTACCACAGCACCCATGATGCAAACTATGTGCTTTTCTCGTGCAATAAGTCAGGATCCACCTGATGGATAGCTATTTGCCTAAAATGGCATCTGTTTCCTTGGTAAGATCTGGGGCCCACAGGTCAATTAAATCTTTGTGCATTTTGAAGACATATCCCATATTGTGGTTTTATTTGAATTATGAACAGTCAGGAAGATCAGGCCCTCAATAATGATGAATGCTTTTCTGTTTTTAAATACTATTTCCTCCTTTCTGTTCTTGAAATACACTAAAGTAGACTAAAGTCAAAATAAAAAGAAAATCAAGATAAGGTTTTGATCTCAGTTAAAATACATAGATAGGAGACCCAAATGGCATTAAACACATTATCGTCTCCAGATTAACAAAATTATTCAGATATAAAATTCTTAAAATAAATTTCAATTTAGGAAAAAGACTTGTGATAGTATAGTTTATTATTTTGTTTATAGCAGGGCATTTCACTTATAAAGAATGAAAAATTTAGGAATTACAAGGTCAAGGACAGTAGCACAGTTATACTATTTCAGCAGTAACATATGTATCACACAAATATGGAAAGTTGGCATTTTATCACAATGCTGTATATTTGGAGTTTTAACAGATTATACCTAGCCATGAAAACTGTGCACTAAATATTTGACCTGATGGAAACTGGGATACCAATATGACCCTCAAAATATTTTGGTATCATGTCAAAAAAGATAAACAGATAATGTGGAAAAAAGAGGGAGAGTGAGGAAGGGGTTTAAAAATTAATGTAATAGACATGACAAAAGTTATTTCATGGGTAAATTACAAGAAGGTATTTTTTGAAAAAAGAAACAAAGAAAGAGAAAGAAAGGAAGAAGGAAGGAAGGAAGGAAGGAAGGAAGGAAGGAAGGAAGGAAGGAAGGAAGGAAGAAGGAAGGAAGGTAGGAAGGAAGGAAAAGAAAAAAAAGCAAAAAAGAAAAGCCATAGTCACTCTGTAAATCCACAAATAAACACACTGGAGGGTAAAAAATAAATACTTTTGGTTTTAGATCTTAATTGGCTACTGCTCTATTCATAATCAGGATAGCTACAAAATATTCTTGCTTCCTTGGTCCTGAATCCCTATGTGATGTGTGTTCTCTGTCCTGGAAACAGGGAAGGTAGGTAGCTAAGTTGCAAGGAAGGAAGGAAGGAAGAAAAAATAAATACATGGGGCCTGATAAATAATACATGTCTCTAGAAATTTAAACAGTGAAACCAAAGGAGAATATTCTTAGGAGAGGATCACAAAGTCTCAGTAGCTCTGTCAATGTGCTCATATAAAACTATCCTCTATGAAATGAACTCCAAGGAATAGAAAGGATATCTTTATTGTTGTTGCTGCTGCTGCTGCTGTTTTTCTTGTCTTTTACTTTTGTCTTATTGGTTCATTTATCTGTCTTGGCAGGGTAAAAGGAGCATAGAAATAGTAGGACAAAGGGTGAACAAATGCAGCAGTGAAACTCACTAGACACTGTTGAAAATGAACTATACAACTTGTAGGTGATGACATGAGGGGAACACTGGTAGAAAGCAGGGGAAAGGCTTATATGGCTCAAAAAGAAATGTACTTATTTCCTGACTTCTGTAACTATAGCCCCTCTGTACATCACCTTTACAATCAAAATAAAAATAAATATCTAGGAAACATGGGCACTGTGACATGCTTTAAAATCTGAAAGGTACTATAAATTAAGAAGCACTTATTCCATTTTAACAGTTTTTTTATGATAAGAGTTGGATTAAGTCAGCATCTCATTGTAGGAAAGTGTCAAAAAGAATGGATACAAAGAGAATACATTGGATTGATAACATAAAAGATCAAAATTTCAAGATTTATTTTGTTAGTTTTACCATTATGAATAAAGGTGAATAGCTGGATAACTGGGTGCCTATGTTTCTTGACATATAACATGGAAGTATTACAAATACACTTTTCTTGAAATTGATAAAAATCAAAATAAATCAACCTGGGTATAAAGTACATATTAAATATAACCATACATAATATTATGTATATATATTCTTGCTCTGATTATTGTCTGTTAAGAGAAATGCTTATGTGTGGTTATCCACAAGTATTGCAAATTTCATTTTATGACATCCTAAGTGTTAGATATATTAAGTTGACAAAATGTGTTCTCTCTCTGTCTCTGTCTCCCCACCCCTCTCTGATTCTGTTTATTATTTTCCTCTAAAATAAGATAGCTGTATTCTTGAATTTCTAGGATCATGGAAAAGAGTTTTAGTTGTGATCAATCTATCAAAATTACATTGAATTTAACCACAAAATTATCTTGAAAACCAATGGCTCCTAACCCAATTTCTCATTAACTCTAATAGGATTAAACTTTATATTTTTTCACTTCTGTGCTCATTTGTGCATTTATTTGACCTCCAATTCATGTGTTATTAGTTATAACCATCTATTTTCAAAACATATTTGAATGGAAGGTCATTATCGTATAATGATTACAGGATAAAGATAAAAATGGAAAAAAAAACTAGAAGTACAAATTTTGGGGAAGTTGCCTTCCACAATCACTTCCCTCCCTCCCCACCCCAACAATCTTTGCTATCTTCGAGTTTTTCTCATTATGTAGACCTAATATATAATCCCTAGACTCTGCTAGTATCCTAATTTAACTAAAGATGTAAAAAGGACCACTCAACATAGAGAAAGGTTAAAGTAGAAGCAAAGGTTAAATCTAAAATGAAATAGGCTTCAGTGAACAAACTCTTTAGTACTGTAAGAATATTGTAAGAATTGTAATTTAATTCCACTGCAAAACAGCATGGAAGAGATGCTGGGCATTCTAGTGCATGGCTGTAATCCCAGCATTGGGATTCAAGGGGTGTGTGGGGGGAAGTTGGGGATATTTAGGCAGAAAGTTTATTTGCTCCATGCCATTTTAAGTTACTGTTTGAATTTCCTGAGAACTCATCCCAAGGGAAAAAAAGAGAACTAAATACTTCCAAAACAGAGTTCGGATGGTTTTAGGATTCAAGTTATTGATACATTCAAGGATCCTAATGGAATGATTTTATGAGGAAGGTATGAATATAATTCTCTCTTTGTCTTTCAGCCTTCATCATTCCCAATCACCAATGAGAGTTAAGAGTCCTGCACATACTCACCTGTGTTAGAATTAAGATCATCAGGATCTGATTCTGTCCCATTTTGGCTTCCATTTCCTTGAAGAGTATTCATAGCCATAAGCTTCATCTTCTGTAGCTTCATCGCCTCAGCCATTGCTGCAGCTGTTATACCTAAAACCAGAAGCATCCCTTTTAAAGTAGGGACCATATCTTAATGTAACTGAATATCGGGTATATTTATTTAATGGATAAAATGAGCCAAAAATAAATCAGAGCTGAATTTGTGAAGCTTTTTTAAAAAATTAGATCCAAACAGTACAAGAGCGAGGACTCAATACTTGCATACCCAATGCTATGGACATGGTATTGGAAATATAAACATAACTACATAGACATAAAAACCTATGACTCTATAGACAATGTTTTATTACATAGATCAATATGTATGACATACAAACCCTTAACCTAATTTTGATTATGTTCTAAAACCTAGGTGCCAGTGATTGTATATAGAGATTCTCTTCTTGAACACTTGTTGTTAAACATGTCATTTGAAATACGATGAAAAAATCAATATTAATAAATTATTTAATAAAACTTTTATAATTCCTTGATTGTCCCACGGACAATATGAAAGATTTTTTAAAAGACTAGAGTGTGGGTCTGACCCCCGTTCAAAACACACAAAACAAAGATAGTAAAATACCATTGGAAAAATTATAAGAACTTTGCTAATGCATTCTGGTGACAGCCAACTGCTCTGGACTATTGTGTTCAAGATAACACACAATGTGTAAATTCTGTCTAAAATAGCACTGTAAAAATGTTAGAAGAGACCAAGTTCAAGTGCACCTGAGAATTAGCTCAGAGGAAAAGAAAGCAAAAGTCAGAGGTGCTTACTATTTCTCCCTCATTATTTTTAATTTCTGAGGGAACAAATAAACCAGAAAAAACAGGCATTCTAACTTTACAAGCAGCCTCAAATTATAACTTCATTATATTACATTAATAAAAAAATATATTTAAAAATGATTACATGGAATAGTACAAAATTGTTTTTCTTAGGAAGTCTATATCGGGCAGGATGACAAAATACATACAAAACCTACATATTCTAAATAGCAGAGCGCTAAAAGCATTAGATTAGGCTATAGTCCAAAAATGCCTTCCAATATTTCTAGTGAATTCAAATTTATTTTTAGATATTGTCCAAATCTTTTATGATTGTACTTGTGGTCTGGAAAATAAAGGAAATATTTTTTGCAGACTATTTCAAAATTAGTTAAATAATTCTACCCTCACACACACAAGTCAGAGAAAACTACAGTGGATGTTGGTTGTTCCAAAAAGAACTGACATTAAATCTTGTTTGTAGAAGATAGGGTGAATTTTTAGATAGGTTTGTTTTTTGTCCAGTAATGGTTTGGGTATGTATTCTGCTCTAGTCTCTAACTCACAATCTTCCTACCTCAGACGCTGGAGTTCTAGACTGCTGAGGTTACAGATGTGAGCCCCTAAACTTGGCTTATAGTACATATTTTAAAATATTTATTGTGTTTTAGCAGTTGTACAAAGGATTTGCAATTCAGCAAAGCAGTTTATGAATACAATATGTCTTGGTCAATGTCACCCCATTCAATATTCTCACCAATTCCTTCCAATCTGCTTTTCCCTTTTCTTATATTTTTTTCTTTTCTTTTCTATTTTTGCCATTCCTGGGCTTGAAGTCAGGGCCTGGGCACTGTCCTTGAGCTTTCTCAGGGCTACTGCTCTACCACCTGAGCC
Organism: Megascapheus bottae; assembly: GCF_031878675.1. Taxonomy (NCBI): domain Eukaryota; kingdom Metazoa; phylum Chordata; class Mammalia; order Rodentia; family Geomyidae; genus Megascapheus; species Megascapheus bottae. Next base: position 55,431,564 of record NC_143547.1, on the reverse strand, counting down.
ACAGCACCACTTTCAGCTTTTTGTGGATATGTAGTGGGAATGAATGTAACCTAGAACTTTGTGCATGTTAGGCAAGCACTTTACTGCTGGGACACACTCTTGGCCTTCCCTCACTTTGATTAAATTTTATAGTATATTAAAATATTACATTGAATTCTACTACACTCCTTGTTCTCTTCTTTTGTCTATCACACTCCCCTGAATCCCTACCACACCACTTTCAAATACATACTTTCTGGTGTTTATTTTGCTGAACCCTGATTTTGCCTAAGCAATTACATTAATTTCAATTAATGCTTGTATGCACACTCAAAGTATTTACTTATATATTTATAAACTGATTCTAGCTTCCACACATCAAAGAAGAATCTGTATTTCTCTGGACCTGACTTACTTCACTTCATGTAAGTTTTTCTAGATCCTTCCATTTCTTTGCAAATAATGCAATATATTCTTTCTAAGGGATGAGTAAAATTCTATTGCCATTGCATATATAAAGCATATTTTATTGCAAATCTCTTATAGGAGAGACCAAGGTTTCTACTGGTTTTGACAAATGAGGGAAACCATTGAGCCTATGTTCCTTTGAGTATGGCTTACTTCACTTAATATGATTTTTTTCTGAGTCTTTCCATTTCCTAACAAATAGGGTGATGTCATTCCATTGTGTACAAATACCACATCTTGTTGATCCACTCAGCAACTGAGGGACATCTGGGCTGGTTCCATATCTTTGCTATTGTAAATAGTGCTGCAATGAACATCGTTGTGCTAGTGGATTTAGTCTGACCTTGTTTCTGAACAATTGGGTAAATGCCTAGTAGTGGAATTGCTGGGTCATAGGGGAGCTCTATGTTTGCAATAGAGCAAAACCTAGATACATAAGGCCATATAGTATGACGCTAATTGAAAGGAACTCTAGGATATAGAAACAAAAGTCATATAATGAGTGATTGTTTTCCTTAACGAACCATATTATCTCTCATCTCTTTTGCTATCCCTTGATTATCTCATATTGTTACAGTATCTTACTTTGTTATCTGATATATTGGATATATTTGTATTTGGTTATTTGAAACTTGATAGGGAAGGGGGGAAAACAAGATGAGGGGTGGGGGTGGGGGGAGGGCAATGGGGACCAAGACATGAGAAAGGGTATCAATGTACGTGAATTAATGTACCTTCTATCTGGCAAATATAATGTAACCCTTCTCTTAATTACAATAAAAATATAAAAAATAAACATATTTTTGGTCCATTTGACCATTGAAGAACCTCTGGGCTAATTCCATATCTTGGCTATGATGAATGGTACTGCAATGAAAATGATAGTGCTTGGGGCTTTACTGAATCTTGATTTGTAATCTTTTGGGTAAATATTCAGGAGTACAGTTGCTAGATCATAGGGTAGCACTATGGTTAGTTTGTTGAGGAATCTCTGTAATGCATTCCAATGTCAGGTGACCCTTTATGCTTTATCTACTGAGTCCAAATGATTCTTCTACTTCTCCCAATAATAGTTTCATGGTTTCAGTGAGGCATTTGATCATCACATTTTTGAATTGATACTAGTGTAAAGTGATAGATAGGAATCCAGTTTCCCCCTTTCCACATGTGAATAACCAGCTTTCTCAGCATTGTTAGTTGAAGAGAATGCTTTCTTCCAGCCTATATTTTTTACTCCTATGTGACTGCATGCCTGAGGGTGCATTTCTGCATCTTCATTTCTTGTCCACTGATCCTCAGTCCTTTTTTGGCCAATAGCAAGCTGTTTCAATTATGATAGCCCTGTAGTACAGTTTGAAGTATGGTATTGCTATACCTCCAGCACAACTTTCATTGTTGAGAATTGCTTTTGTGATTTGGGGGTTGTTTGTTTTTCCAAATAAATTTTTGGAGTATTTTTTTCTAGCTCAATGAAGAATGATGTTGGTATTTTGAAGCAATTGTATTAAATTTTGCAGATTGCTGTGGGGATATTGCCATTTTCATGATCTTACTTCTTCCAATCCAGGAGCATGGGAACCCTTTCCATTTCCTTATGCCTTCAGTATTCTTCTTCAGATTTATATACTTTTCATTGTAGAGGGTCTTAGTACCTTAGTGCATTAACTAGGAAATTTTATTCAGACAAATGCAAATGGAGCTGCTTTCCTGATTTGAGTCTCAATTTTCTCATAGTTGGCATACAGAAAAGCTACTGATTGTTGTGGGTTGATTTTGTAACATTTGCCAATATTTTAGTCAACTTCTAGTAGCTGGATGGAGTAGTCTAGAGGGTCATTGAATTACAGGATTTGCCCTCTGCAAATAGTGATACTCAACTCCATTGTTCTCTATTTGGATCCACTTTATATCATTCTCTGCCTGTTTCTTCCCTCCCCCCCCACTCCCAGGAATCCAGAACTATTTTGAAGAGGCAAAGAGAGAGTGGGCATTTTGTTTTGTTCCTGATTTCAGAGGAAATGATTTTTTTCTGCTGTAAGTGGAATAATGGCTACAAGTTTGTCAAAAACAGCCTCTATTATGTTGGGGAAAGTTCTGTATATACCTAAGTAATCCAGATCTTTTATCATGAAAGGATATTCGTTCTTGAGAAAACAAACAAACAAACAAACAAACAAACAAACAAAGCTTCCTCTATGTTTATTGAGGTGATGAGGTTCTTGCCTTCTGTTGATGATATTATATTTATCAATTGAGATTGAACCAGCTTTGCATCTCTGCCATGAATCTCCTTTGTTCAGAGAGTATAATTTTTGTGTTAGTTGTTTAAGGTAGACATTATTTTATTGAGAAATATCTAACTTTAGCTGGGCACAGTGGCTCATGCCTAAAATCCTAGCTACTTAGGAGGCTGAGATCTGAGCATCAAGGTTCAAAGCCAGTGCAGGCACAAAAAGAACTGAGAATCTTATCTCCAATTAACCTGTAGAAACTGGGAAGTGGGGTGTGACTGAAGGGTAGGGTGGTAGCCTTGAGTTGAATAGCTCAACTACAGTGTCTATGCTGAGCCTCATGATCCACAAAAATAAATAAATAAATACATAAATAAACTAATTAATTAATTAAATACCTAACTGTAGTTTGGTGAATTATTAATGTGTTTCAGCACTAAAGGCTATTTACCATTCATAAAACGTTCAAATGAAGCAATGTTTTCACCAAAATGGCTTGTCTTTAACCCTCAACAAAGGATTCATAAAAAAGTTGGTTAAGCTCATCCCCAAATGAGGGAAAATCCCACCAAAAAAAACTACAGGCCTATTTCTCTAATGAACACAGATCTAAAACTCCTCAATAAAATAGTAGCCAACAGAATCCAGAAACAAATTTTAAAAAATTGTACACTACAATCAAGTAGGCTTCATCCCACAGATGCAAGGCTGGTTTAACATTCGCAAATCAATCAATGTAATACATTACATCAATAGAGCTAAGGATAAGAATCATATGATAATTTCTCTGGATGTGGAGAAGGCATTTGACGAAATACAACATCCATTCATGTAGAAAGCACTAGAAAAACTAGGAATAAGCAGTACATTCCTTAAAATAATTAAAGCCATACATGACAAACCTACAGCCAATATTACACTAAATTGTGAAAGACTGGAACCATTTAACTTAAAATCAGGAACTAGTCAGGGATTCGCACTCTCTCCAAATCTCTTCAATATAGTGCTGGAACCCTTAGCCAGAGCAATAAAGCAAGAAAAGCACATCAAAGGGATCCACATAGGGAAAGAAGAAATTAAACTATCCCTGTTCACAGAGGACATGATCATCTACTTCAGTGACCCAAAAAGCTCCACTCCCAAACTACTATGTTTAATAAACCACTTTAGCAAAGTGGCAGGATACAAAATTAACCTTCAGAAGTCAGTAGCCTTCTTGTACACCAACAATACACAAACAGAAGGCCAAATCAAGAAAATGATCCCATTCACAATAGCCCCCAAAAGAATAAAATATTTAGGAATTAACAGCCAAAGATGTAAAGGAATTATTTAATGAAAACTACAAGAGCCTAACAAAAGAAATTAAAGAGGGCACTAGGAAATGAAAGGACATCCCGTGCTCATGATTAGAGAGAAGCAACATAGTGAAAATGGCTATACTGCCAAAATTGATATACAAATTCAATGCAATCCCCATCAAAATCTCAAAGACATTCTTTACTGAAAAAGAAGATACAATCCAAAGACCTAGAATAGCCAAAACAATTCTAGGCAAAAAAAAAGCAGTGCTGGTGGTATTACAATACCAGACTTCAAACTCTACTATAAAGCCATAATAACAAAAACAGCATGGTATTGGCACAAAAATAGACCAAAAGATCAATGGAACAGAATTGAAGATCCAGAAATAGAACCACCTACCTACACTCAACTTGCATTTGACAAAGATATACAGAGGAACAAACACAGTCTATTTAATTATTGGTGCTGGCAAAACTGGGCAGCCACATGCAGAAAACTAAAAATAGACCCTAGCCATTCACCATGCACAAGCATTAACTCAAAGTGGATCAAAGACCTCAATGTCAGACCGGAAACCGTGAAGCTGCTACATGATAGAATAGGAGAGACACTGGAACTCATAGGCACAGGGAAAAGTTTCCTGAACAGAATCCCAGGGTCACAACGGATTGGAGAGAGACTCGATAAATGGGACTACCTAAAAATAAAAAGTTTCTGCACAGATAAAAGCATAGCCACAAAAGTAGAGAGACAGCCAACCAACTGGGGAAAGATATTTACCAATAATACATATGACAAATACTATCCAGGGAACTCAAGAAACTAATCCCCTCCAAACCCAACAAACCATTTACTAAATGGGCAAGGGAACTAAGGAAATACATCAAAAGAAGAGATTAAAATGACATAAAAGCATATGAGAAAATGTTCATCATCCACAATCATAAAAGAAATGCAAATAAAAACAACCCTAAGATACCACCTTACCCCAACAAAATGGCCAAGATTTTGAACTCAATTATGTATGCTGGCGGGATTGTGGAGATAAAGGAACCCTACTACACTGCTTGTGGAATTCTAAACTAGTTCAGCCACTCTGGAAAGCAGTGTACAGGTTTCTTAAAGAACTGAAAATTGACCTTCCCTATGATGCTGTCATACCATTTCTTGGCATCTACCCTGAACATCATAACCCAAGATATGATAAGGACACCTGCTCAGCTATGTTTATCTCTGCACTATTCACAATTGCCCGGCTTTGGAAACAATCCAGATGCCCTACTGCAGATGAATGGATACAGAAAATGTGGTATGTATAATATACAATGGAATTCTACATAGACAACAGAGAAGAAAATAATGGCATTCGCAGGGAAGTGGATGAATCTAGAGAGAATCATGTTGAGTGTGACAAGTCAAGACCAAAGGAAGAAAAGGCACATGGTATCCTTAATATGTGGCTATGAGATCAAAACAGTGTAAGAGTGAGGACTTAATATTGCATACCCAATGATTTAGACATAGTATGGGAATTATAAACACAACTACATAGACATAAAACTTATGACTCTATAGACATAATGTTTTATTACATTGATTAATATGTATCTATGACATACAAACCCTTAGCCTAATTTTGATTATGTTCTAAAAATTTAGGGCCTGTGACTGTATATAGAGATTCCCTTCTTGAATACTAGTTTGTTACAAATGTCATTTGAAATATGATGTAAAAATCAATGCTATTAAATTCTTTAATAAAAAAGAAAAAGTTGGTTAAGTTTCTATACTGATGACATATATTTCTGTATCTTCTAGACAGTCCTAAAGATTTTATTGCCATATCTAATTTAGCGTTACTAAATCTCAATCCCTCACATGACCTCTGTGCCCCTGAGCAGAAAATGATAGCAGTGGTTTAAACAAAAGCCTTTGCCTAAAAACACCAGAACTGGATATATCAGGAAAAGCTCCCTGAATTTAAATCAGTTCCACAGAATTAAATTCTGAAGATGATATTTATATAATTGCTTAATTGCTCATTGTTACTCCAATATTTTAGTCTTAAAATTTATTTAAGTGAACAATGTTTGTTTATTACTCCATAAAATGAATGTATAAAAATTCTAAACTGTATTATAAACAAGGAGTTCCAGGAAAACAGAATAAAATTAAAAGAATTAATGATACACATCATCACTTATTTTTAATTCACAGAAAAAAACTGTAAGGTTAAATATGTATGGTATGCTTTTAATCAAATGTTATTGGCATGATACCATAGCAAACTAAAGAAGTAGTATTAAAATATGTAATGCATCATAATAGTACTACAAAAAAAATAGGTGATATCTTGTGCTGGAAAGGCAGCCTTGAAAATATTAACCAGAGAAAAATGCTGAAGTTAATATGTTACTTCTAAATTAAATTTTACTGAGGAACTGGAACTTTATTTGTGATCTGCAGTATGTTGTTCCCATTTCACAGTTCTGTTCAGAAGCTTTTTAAGTTGAAGTAGTCACACTTGTCTATTTTGGTTTTGTTGCATGTGCTTGTTATGTTGTTTCTAAGAAAACATTATCAAGGTGTCAGAATGATTTTTCTAGGTATTCTCTTACTCCAGCTCTTATGAAATGGAACTTTAAATCATTGACTTTATTTCCTTCTTGTGATATCCACTATTTTTCACACATATCATTGAAGAGATTAGCTTTTACCGTTGTATTTTTCCATAACCTCTTTTTAACCTAAAATACAATTTTGCAATATGAAATGGCTATGTATCAGTTACATATGTGTGCACATATGCTTGTTATTGACTATTATTACTATTTCCAGATTTACTGTTTGTGTTTCTGTGCTTGGATTTGCACATGTTGATACTTGAGATTTGAACTCAGAGCCATACACTTTACTTTTATTTTTACTTTTTTCCACTTGAGTGAAAAAAGTAGACAGTGAAAAAAGTGATAGAGTAGTACTCTATCACGTGAGCCACACTCACAACCTTGATTTGAACTTCTGAAAAGTTTTTCTCAATATAGAACTTCAGAATCACAGAGAAATCATATTGTATAAATTTTCTGAGCCTCAACTCATCCAACCACTATGAAAGCAGTATGGCAGTTCCTCAAAAGACTAAATATAGAACTCCCCTATGACTCAGCAATTCCATTACCCAATCATCCAGAAACAAGGACATTCTAAATCCACAAGCACAACGATGTTCATTGCAGCACTATTTACAGTAGTAAAGATATGGAACCAACCCAGATGTCCCTCAGATGATGAGTGGATCAACAAGAAGTGGTATTTATACACAATGGAATTCTATGCTGCTGTCAGAAAGAATGACATCGCCCCATTTGTAAGGAAATGGAAAGAGTTAGAAAAAATCAAAGGAACATAGGCCTAATAGTTTCCCTCATTTGTCATAATCAATAGGAACCTTGGGCTCTCCTAGCAGAGATTCACAATAGAACAAAATCTAGATACATAAGGCCATATAATATGACGCTAAATGTAAGGACCTCCACTATATAGAAACAAAAGCCATATAATGAGTGATTGTTGTCCTTGATGTACTATATTATCTCTCATCTCTTTTGCTGTCCTTTGGTTATCTCATATTGTTACAATATTTCACCTTGTTATCTGATATATTTTATATATGCTTAATTGGTTGTTTGAAATAGGAGAGGGAAGAGGGGAAATCAAGTTGTGAGGGGGGAGAGGAGGAGGGAGATGGGAAACAGGACATAAGAAAGGGTATCAATAATTGTGAAGTAATGTACTTTCTATCTGATTAATATAATGTAACCCTTCTATTAATTACAATAAAATATATGAAAAAAATAAATTTAAAAAAAGAAAAAAAATTCTGTGCCTCAATTATCACATACAAATTGAAGAAACTGTACCCTATTGACATTGAATTTATATTATATGGTTTTATGGAACACACATTGCTTTAGTATTTATGCACATTCTCAAAAATTTCTTGGCACCTTTGGTCATTAGCAAACTTATTACATTTATTAGGGTTTTGTAGGTCACAGTTCTTAAATTAGATGGAAACTTTACTTAGGGCTTGTAATAAAATATGAAAATGAAAAAAAACAAGTGCATCTGTATGCTAAAAAACATGATCTGAGTAAAAAAAATAAGGTAATTTTATAGTCTCCTAATTGGTTATACTCGACCCATCCTTTCATATTACTTTGAAAGCTCTTCTGTCTGAACTGTGAACAAATAAATTAACTGAAGGAGAGCTATGTGTAATCAAATATTGAAGTTTACAATTAATTCACAGCAATATGTTTTCATACTTTAAAAACAGCATTTAGTTAAATTAATAGTCAGACATTCCAATTAATTATATCTTCTCTGAAAAATGAAAAGTTTAGAGCAGTCACACTATTTCTGTCTGTCCATCAAGTATTGTGTGTTGACTTGTTTGTTATTTGCATTCAAAACTACTTTGTGTCAAGTATGATGCACTAAAAAATGCCTAGGGGAACATCTGGTAGTATAAAATGCTAATGTGCCACACCAAATTGAATGTACTTGAAACAATTTTGAAATTTGATATAAATCAACCGGGAAAATGTAAATATTTCCATGCAAAGGTACTATTTCTGCTTATAATCTGAAGGGTGCTGATTCTCTGAACACTACTGAGAAAAATTCTTGAAGGAGTAGAAGTCAAAAGAGTGAAAGAGCAGAGAAGCCATATATAAGTAGATATTGACCAATATTGTAGTGGCTGGTAGGGTCATGCCTCAGAGATATGCACAATATTAAAAATATTTACCTCAGCTTTAGGCTATGAGAGGAATTTTGATCAAAAGAATATACAGGAATCTGTCACAACACTAAATAGCTTCATTTGTCCAACACAAGCAAAGAGATAATGTAGTGTGGATGCTAGAAATCAACTATATTGCCATGGATCCTTTCCCAACTTGCTTGAGTTGCAGATAGGCATTAAGAAGTAATACAATCAATCTTCTACTTCAAAAGTGATAGATTGATGGCTGTACAATAAGACAGTGAATTTTCAGTTCTGAGTGGAATCAGAGATAGGAAAATGACAATTAGAAAGGCTTTCCATGCAAGTCCAGGAGTGGGAAGCCAGTAGAATGTGTACAATTTAGAACAAACTATTGTTCTACATTCTGACATGTTTAATTAAATTCCCAGTTGCTAAGTACTTGTTTATTTCCATTAGAGATTCATCTGAAAATGCATAATAGACATTAAAATTTTGAAAGAATAAAAATGTCTTCAAATATTTCTATTAGTTCTAATGGTCTATGATCACAAATAAGAAAAATAATATAGCAAACCTGTTTTTTATCAACACTTTATAAATTGTATTTCATTTGACTATTGTTTCACTAAATTGTAAAAATAGAATCTCTTTTAAAAAGTGCACTTGAGAACATGAGAATGCGGACACCAAGGCCAAAGAAGAAAACAACAGGGTAACAATAATAAGACCAATAACAAACTTGCTTTAGCACCACAGAGCTCTCAGTCAGAGAGGAAAAAGGCAGGAAAACAATGCAAGAAGACAGCGTGGAGCAGCACCAGCTGCTCAAGGCAGCCAGAGAGACAAAGCCTCCCTCCAGAACCTGAGCACACAGCGCTTCTCAGCTGCGCAGACCTGCAGGCTAAAGACAGAGCCAGACAGCACCTGCTTGAGCCCAGAGCCATCACCCGGCCATGGCGCAGACCTGCCAGCTTCACGGAACCAGAAAATCCAGCAAATTGTGACTACCTCCCTGGAGAAGTTTCCACTTCTGCTCGAGGAACAGCATTGGGAAGGAATCCCCTCCCCCACCAACTGAGAACAGCGCCATCTTGACTGCTGGCAAAAACACTGCCAGACCAACTGGAGCCTGAGAAGTGGTGCTGGCAGCGCCATCATTGCAAAGGGCAAAGGTTTTCCCAGAGGCAGCTTAGCCAGATGTCCGCCCCCAGCGCTAGCGGAAGTTCCTCTTCCCAGGTAGGGCCATGCTCCTGGGAAACAAAGACGCTGGCAGATCCACCGGATTTTTTCCTCTCCAATTAAGCAACTGATCAAAAAAACCACAAAGCAAATCACAGGAGAAAATGAATTTTTAAAGTGTTTGGATCCCGAATTTAGTGCAGACACAAGTTTCCCAACACGCCCCCCACACACAAAAAACCTGAAGAATACCCCCTCTTTTTTTACTACCTTTTTTCATCTGCATTTTTGTGTGTTATTTTTTTGGCCATTTTACCTCTACCTTTTTTTTTTAATGTTATATCTTTTCTTTCTGTCATTTTTGTTTTTGTTTTTTGTGGGGGTTTTTTGGGTTTTTTTGGGTGGGGATTGTTGTTTTCTTTCATTTTCCTCCTAGAATTGTGGTCATTCCTAGAAATATAGTGACAGCACTGGGTGCACACCAGATTCAAATTATATTTTTAATTCTTTTTTCCCACAAATAATATTCTTATGATACAGTTATCCGCTATTTAATCTGTCCTTAACACTAGTATTTCTTGTTTAAGAAGTCACAATTGTGCTGGTTCTCTCCCACATTTTTTTCTTATTTTTATTTTTTTAATTTTTTTTAATTTTTACTTTTGTTGAAATTTTTGTCATTGATCCCACCTAAATGTACCTTCCTCTTTTCTTTATATATTCTTCTTATTACTCTTCTCATTTTTATAAGTTTAATCTCATTTTTTCTAAATTTTGTACTCAATTATTTTACCTTTCTATCACATTAGGTCAGTTATCCTTACACAATTCCGTTCCTTAATTACTATATTAAGCTTACACTCCCACATTACTCTTTTTTTTTTGCCAGTCCTGGGCTTGAGCTCAGGGCCTGAGCACTGTCCTTGGACTTTCTCAAGGCTAGAGCTCTACCACTTGAGCCTCAGCACCACTTCCGGCTTTTTTCTATATATGTGGTACCGAGGAATCGAACCCGGGTCTTCATGCATGCTAGGCAAGCACTTTAACCACTAGGCCAAACTCCCGGCCCCCACATTACTCTTTTCTTACCTCCCTTCTTGTCTTTCATACTCTTTTTCTATCTCTGGTACTCTGACCATCCTTCAAATTTTATAATTCATGGACCTACAGTTGATTATTGTTGAGCAATACTATATATCTATGTGTTCAATTATGTTTTTTCATATATTTTATTGTAAATAATAGAAGGGTTACATTATATTCACCAGATAGAAAGTGCATTACTTCACACACATTGCTACCCTTTCTCATGTCTTGGTCCCCATTTCCCTCCCCCTACAACCACCCATCATCATGTTCTTTCCCCTTCCCTATCCATTTTCAAATAACCAAATAAGAATATATAAAATATACAAGATAGCAAGGTAAAATACTGTAAAAATATGAGATAACCAAGGGACAGCAAAAGAGATGAGAGATAACATAGTACATTAAGGAAAATAATTATATGGTTTTTGTTTCTATGACCTGGAGATCCTTTCATTTACTGTCATCCTACAATGCATTAAGTATCTAGGTTTTGGTATATTGTAAATCTCTCTAGGAGAGCCCAAGATTTCTACTGATTATGACAAATGAGGGATACCATTGAGCCTATGTTCATTTAAGTCTGGCTTACTTCACTTAATATGACTTTTTCTAGGTCTTTCCATTTCCTTACAAATGAGATGATATCATTCTTTCTGACAGCAGCATAGAATTCCATTGCATATAAATACCACATCTTGTTGATCCACTCATCAACTGAGGGGCATCTCGGTTGGTTCCATTATTTTTACTATAGTAAAGTGTGCTACAATTAACATCATAGTGCTAGTGGATTTAGTATGTCCTTGTTTCTGGATGATTGGGTAAATGCCAAGAAGTGGAATTACTAGGTCATAGGGGAGTTCTATGTTTAGTCTTTTGAGGAACCTCCATACTGCTTTCCAGTGGTTGAATGAGTTTACATTCCTACCAACAGTGTTGTAGTGATCCTTCCTGGCCACATCCCCTCCAGCATCTGTTGTTATTAGATTTCTTCATCATGGCCATGCTAATTTCTGTGAGGTGGAATCTTAGAGTTGTTTTGATTTGCATTTCTTTTATGGCCAGAGATGCCAAGCATTTCTTCATGTGTCTATAGGCCATTCTTATTTTTTCTTCAGAGAAGTCTCTCTTTAAGTCTTTGGCTGATCTTTTATTGGGATGGTTGTTTCTTTGAAGATTAGTTTTGGAGTGATTCTATTTTTTCAGCTGTTGATATATTTTAGATATGAGGCCTTTGTACATTGTATGGTTAGTGAAGATATTCCTTCACTCTGTAGGCTTTCTAGTTGGTTTGCCAGCTATGTCCTTTGTCATACAGAACCTCTGCAGTTGAATGCAGTCCCTGTTATCCAGAATTTCTCAGATTTATTAAGTCCTTATTCTCAGTCCTTATTAAGAAATTTTCAACCTGTGCTAAAGAGACCTAGTGTACCTCTTATTCCCTGTGGTAAAGTTTTCAGTGTATGAGCTTTTACCTGGAGGTTTTTGATCCATTTTAAGTTAATCCTGGTACAGTGTCCAACTTTAGTTTTCTGTAGGTCTTAAGCAGTTTTGCCAGCACCACTTGAAGAGGCTGTCTTTCTTCCAGTCTATTTTTTGGCTACCTTAGCAAAGATTAGGTGGCCATAGTTCTGTGGGTAATATCTGGGTCCTCAGTTCTATTCCATTGGTCTTCAGGCCTGTTCTTGTGCCAGTACCAAGCTGTTTTGGTCACTATATCTTCATAATAGAGTCTAACATTCGGTATTGAAATTTCCCCTGCACTGTTCTTTCTGCTAAGTATTGTTTTTACTATACAGAGTCTTTTATTATTCCATATGAAATTTTCAATTGCCTCTTCTATTCCTTTGAAGAATGACATTTGGATATTGATGGGCATTGCGTTGAATTTGTAGGTAGCCCTTGGCAAGATTGCCATTTTCATGATGTTAGTTCTTCCAATCCAAAAGCATGGGAGGTTTTTCCATTTCCTCTGTTCTCCTTTAATTTCCCTTCTCAGGGAATACTCTATATCTAGGTGCTCAATTATACTCTAGGTCCAGAGGGACTTAAATAAAATAGAGATTGAATTTTGGGTTTTTTTGGGAGGGGCCATAAAATGGTGACCAGTGGTGGTATTAGATTTGTAAGTAAGTGCACAAAAAGAGAAAGAGTGATAATACCAATCTAAAATTGTGAACATAGATTGTCTGGCCTGCTAAAGAGCTCTAGGTTGCAATGTGATTCTTTCTGACAGCAGCATAGAATTCCATTGTGTACAAATACCACATTTTGAAAGGATCTCTAGGATATAGAAACATAAGCCATATAATGAATGATTGTTGTCCTTAATGTACTGTTATCTCTCATCTCTTTTGCTGTCCCTTGGTTATCTCATATTGTTACAGTATCTCACTTTGTTACCTGATATATTGGATATATTTGTATTTGGTTATTTGAAATTAGATAGGGAAGGGGGGGAAACAAGATGAGGGGTGGGGGTGGGGGGAGAGAAATGGGGACCAAGATGAGGGGTGGGGGTGGGGGGAGAGAAATGGGGACCACAATTTAGGGCATAAAACAAACCTGTGCAGATTCAGAAACACTGAAATTATTCCCTGTGCTCTCTCAGACCACAAGGGCATCAAATTGGAACTGAACACCAGTCTCCACCAATGAAAACCCTGTAACTCATGGAGATTGAAGAACATATTGTTGAATCACCAATGGGTCATTGAGGAGATCAGGACAGAAATTCAACTGTTTATGAAATTTATCAGAAAGGAGCACACAAAATACCAGCTCCTTTGGGACATAGCAAAGGCAGTACTCAGAGGATAATTTATAGCTCAGAGTGTATACATTAGAAATTGGAAAAATCGCAAACCAACAATTTAATGTCACACTTTAAGCTCTTGGAAAAAAGAGCAACAAACCAATCCTACTCCTAGTAGAAGAAAGAAAATTATTAAAATCAAAGCAGAATTAAATTATTGGAGTCCAAAAAAACTACAGAAAGAATCAACAAAACTTTTCCTACCAAATGGGTGATGTCATTCTTTCTGATGGCAGCATAAATGTTCATTGTGTATAAATACCACATCTTGTTGATTCAATCATTTAGTGATGGGCATCTGGTTCGGTGTCAGATTCAAAGGAACATAGGCTCAATGATTTCCCTCATTTTTCATATTCAGTAGAAACCTTGGGCTCCAATAGCAGAAATTTACAATAGAGCAAAACCCAGATACATAAGGCCATATCGGACCTCCAGGATATAGAAACAAAAGCCATATAATGAGTGAGTGTTGTCCTTAATGTACTATGTTATCTCTCATCTCTTGCTGTCCCTTGGTTATCTCATATGGTTACAGTATTTTACCTTGTTATCTGATATATTTTACGTATGTTTATTTGGTTATTTGAAATAGGATAGGGAAGGGGGGAAAACAAGATGAGCATCAGGGGTGGGGAGAGGGAAATGGGGACCAAAAATGAGAAAGGGTATCAGTGTTTGTGACGTAATGCACCATCTATCTGGTGAATATAATGTAACCCTTCTATTAATTAAAATAAAAATAAATGAAAAAATACCTCCAAATGTCATACACACACACACCCACACACACACACACACACACACAATGGAATTCTACATAGCCAACAGACAAAATAATGGTATTAGCAGGGAAGTGGATCTAGAGTGAATCATGTTGAGTGAGACAAGTCAAGATCAAAGGAACTAAAGGCGCATGATATCCTAAATATGTGGCTATTAGATCCATATAGTCAGTACAAGAACGAGGACTCAATATTTGCGTACCCAATGCTATGGACATGGTATTGGAAATATAAACTCAACACCATAGACATAAAAACCTATGACTCTATAAACATAATGTTTTATTACACAGATCAATATGTATCTATGATATACAAGCCCTTAGCCTAATTTTGATTATGTTCTGAAAACTAAGTGCCAGTGTTTTTATATAGAGATTCCCTTCTTAATACTCATTTGTTAAACATGTTATTAGAAATATGATGTAAAAATCAATGTTAATAAATTTTAAAAAAAATCTAGATATTCTAGGTAGCTCCAGATTTCTTTATCGCAGACTTTCTTTTCATACACAATGCTTATCATTATTTTTTGTAGATTCGGAACTTGAATGAAAAGTTAGACTTGAAGTCTATTTTTCCCTTGATTGCATTTGAAACATGACACCTTTTAGGTGTCAGATTTCTAAGTAGCTCGGAGGACATGCAGGAGCTATCAGTGCCTGGCTAAATTTCTTTCATTATTATTATTTCTAATAATTTCTTAAATGTAAAGCACAATCTTTATTACTAGATTGAATGATATGAACACACAGTACACAATTTGAGAAATGCAGCATTGCACTGAAGTAGATACAAGTCCAAGTTCAACTGTTTTGACACTATTATTTTCTGTATTCAAATACTTCATTTAGTATTTACAAGTTGTATCTATCAACAGTAATATCATATTAAATTGGAGATGTTCCAGATTTTATACTTATTCACTAAGGAAAGATCATTTACATTGCTGATAAAGTTTGATAGAACATTCATTGTCTTAAAAAAAATGAGTCATGGGCCAGGAGTTTAGCCTCGTGGTAGAGTGCTTGCCTAGCATGTAGGAAGACCGGGATTCAATTCCAATACCACATACATAGAAAAACCTGGAAAGTGGTGCTGTGGCTCACGTGGTAGAGCTCTAGCCTTGAGAAAGTCCAAGAACAGCGCTCAGGCCCTGAGCTCAAGCCTGGGACTTGCAAAAAGTATGAGCCATTGAAATCTTTTAGTAGGATACCTTTTTATTGGGCTATACATTCTTTATGTTCACCCATTTGAATATTTTTCATATTGTTACTACATATTTCAACATGTATATATGTATATAAGAACTTTTGAGATATGAACTTCTATTACTTTTTATCTAGTAGTGGTATGCCTAGCCAATCTCATTGTGAGTGTGCAATTGGTATAGTTTAGGGGTAGGAAAATACCTTAAATTTGTGCAATTAGGATGAGATTATTTGTTCACCAAGGTGGCTCAGGAATGTGGGGCACCTAATTATAACAAGAACGAATCTCCTTCTGCAACATTCCTGTCATGAAATGCCAAATTACTTCAGGTAATATACCTATCTGAAAATCTATCATAAAATATTAACTCTTATAAATGCCTTAATTCCATTAAGCCCAAGGACATCTATTCTTGCTCTCAAATAGATTCTGGGCACTTTGGAAACAAAAGTATTTGGATATTCATAGTAGTTCCTAGAAAGTGAATTGTGCTTTGTGAAAAACTAACAATAGTTTTCAAAAAAAGTAGCACTTTCACTGAGGAAGCAGTTGCAGGGGGAAATCTACTGAGCCATTTTCCATAAGATTCACAAAGAATAGGAAATTAAAATTCATTTTTGGTCTGAAATTTAGTGCCAATTTCTGTTCACTAGCTAACAAAAAGTCAAATGGGCTTTGTGTTTGTTAAAATATATCAAACTGCCACTAGGAAAATATTAACCATCAATAATGCACTGTCTTTTAGGGAAAGTAATTGGCTTCCCAAAGATTCCTGCCTTTGTAGATTTTCAGTAGCCTTTGTTCACTTTTACATACCAAATTAGTACCAGAGAATCAACCATGCAATCAATTCTCCACTCTTCAGGATAGCAATTTTCAACTACTGTCACATTCTGTTGTTCCAGAGAGCTACAACTGTGATTCTTTGTTGCTTTCATTCAAACTGGTGGCATTTTGTATTGTAATTATTTATATAGTAACTAAATGAAAGCCAACCCCCAGGAAAACATAAAAAATGTTGATTGTTCAAAGAGTCTGCATTTTTCAGTGTTTTCCTGAATCATATTCATGCTCATCAAATATGTAACTGGTCACTTCAGAAATCCACCCAAACTAGCAAGAATAAGGCTTGCCTAGCCTTATTATGATGTAAAAAATAGAAGGAATCAGAAGGGAGAGCTAGTAAAATGGAACCTATATATTGTGAGCTATATGCCTGAGTCATTTTGCCTTCTGTCCACTTTCTTGTATACTGTTGACTTTCAATAATGTATCTAGAATTCAATACTGATGAACTAATTAGTTATGGACTTCCCTTTTGTTCATTATATAAGTTAGCTAAGTGTCCTTCAACCAGTGTATAAAAGCTCCATATTAGAAGAAGCTAAGTATTATTCTTAACTTCTCTATTTCCTGGTACCTGAAACAGTAGTAGATGTGGGCTGATGCTCTGATAATGACTACAAAATACCAAATGCATATTGACAAGATGCAACATCAAGATGAAGAAAAATACCTAGTGCTCAATACTCGTAGTCATGTACGCTATAGCAGGGTACCTAGACAACTCTCCAAACAGTCTGTCTGGCCATCCTGCTCAGACTTACCCACCTAAGGGAGAAATGGTTAAGGAAAAAGATGGTTCACTCAAACAGTGCAAGTGTCAATTATTCTTCTTTTGCTATACTCCTTGACAGTCTGAGAGGTTCCATTCCTTACCATCATTTTATTTTCTGCTTGTACTTATTAAAATAGTACATATCTAGTAATTGTTTTAAAGAACAATGTATGATATGGAAACTTTGTGAGAGAAAAAATAGTTTTATTTCCAATTTCATACATACATAAAGATAACTTCACATATATGAATGACATCTATAAATAGAAGCATGGTCACAACTCAGGAGCTTTCTGCCTATATTAATGGACCTATATTATAGCTACTCAATCATATTAACTCATATATGATTATCATATTAACATATATGATATGAGCTCTAACTATGGACATATATATTCCTATTAATGATGACATTATATAATTGAAATGTTTGCAGCTACCAGAAAAAATTAAAAACATGAGTAAATGTATATGTGTTCCAAGGAAATGTACATAAGATATCATGGTATTTATACACAATGGAATTCTATGCTGCTGTCAGAAAGAATGACATTGCCCCATTTGTTAGGAAATGGAAAGACTTAGAAAAAAATCATATTAAGTGAAGTAAGCCAGACTCAAAGGAAGATAGGCTCAATGGTTTCCCTCATTTGTCAAAACCAGTAGAAACCTTGGGCTCTCCTAGCAGAGATTTACAATAGAACAAAATCTAGAGGCATAAGGCAATATAGTATGATGCTAAATGTAAGGATCTCCAGGATATAGAAACAAAAGCCATATAATGAATGATTGTTGTCCTTAATGTACTATGTTATCTCTCATCTCTTTTGCTGTCCCTTGGTTATCTCATATTGTTACAGTATCTCACTTTGTTACCTGATATATTGGATATATTTGTATTTGGTTATTTGAAATTGGATAGGGAAGGGGGGAAAACAAGATGAGGGGTGGGGGTGGGGGGAGGGAAATGGGGACCAAGACATGTGAAAGGGTATCAATGTATGGGAATTAATGCACCATCTATCTGGCAAATATCATGTAACCCTTCTATCAATTACAATAAAAAAATTAAAAAAAGATATCATGAAAATTAGAATCTAACATGTACTCAATATATTGACTTCTTTGAATACAGAGTATTTAGTAAGATTCATTTTCAGACTCAGTGTTACTTTGGCTTACAACAATAATTCTGTAACTCATGAAGCTTATAAGCCTATTGTCTATCAATCGTTAAATATAAAAATCCTTCCTTTCACTCCTTTTCTATTAAAACTACACTAAGTTGATATGATTAGAAAAATCTTGTTGTCAAGAGTGGTAGGACCATGATGCAGTGCTATTTTACTAGCATTACCTTTTGTCTCAGAATATTATCACTGATAGAATGGGACAGTTTAGAAGATTGACTGCTATTGCCTTTATATTAAAATATAGAAGGGGCATAATTTTCCCATACCATAAGTGCAAAAGAAAATCCTGGTTCTTATCCATATTGCCCAAAATTCTCATTACCTGATATATGTGAACTAGTGTTCAAGATTAATAGACATGCCATTGACAAAATAATTAGTACAAGTCATCAATGTAGGAGAGTCAATACACACACACACACACAAACACACACACACACACACACACACACACACACACACACAACACATGCATAAACATTCAGAAGAGTTGTATGTGAAGTCAGGATGGTTGGATGATTTATAAGGGAGCACATTCTTTCTGTTTTCCTGAATTCTGTGTCACAGTCTTATTAACAATAAATTCAGAAAGAGAAACAAATCATTTTTTTCTCCTTGGAACCAATAGCTTACAGTTGCTAAAGGGCCACACTAACACCAATAGATCAAATGAAAGTAGAGACATAAAGAAATATATATCATTCTTAACCTTGTTTTTCAATTGCAATTCCAAACATATTGGTGATAATATGCCTGATCCCAAAACTACTATAAAATAGAGATAAAAAATACACAGCTGGGGGACAGAAGAGGAGGCTACAATGGCCTAACATAATATTAAGAAACATCACCCACTCTTGATGACAAGACAAAGACGTCAATCTTTGGGATTGTATGGAATTACTTCTTTATTTATATTTCTATATTAGTGTAATTGTGAATTTTTGCAACCAATAAAATAAAAAATCATTATTCATGAAAATGTGTTACTTTGTTTTCCTTTATTTCATGTGAGTTGTTTCTTTCCTTTTTTAATGTCTTTAGTCATTAGTAGTGGTTGAAATTAGTGTTTCCCAAAATCTGCAGTAATCTGATCAAACAAGTTAACATAAATCACTGACTTTCCTGAATCAAACAAATAATTTCAAGGAGATCTGTCTCTTTTTGCTCATCTTAATAATGCATCCCCTTTAACTCAGACAAATTACACTTCCTCTTAACCAGTGATTACTTCTTACTTTTAAGGACCATCAGGTCTTAATTTATTTATGTTTGATAATTATTTTAACAACTGCTCTGTAAATCAGGTGATATTGTTGCTTTTTTATTCCTATAAAGTCAGTTCTATTGGGTTATTGGCAATCGATTAGAAGCATAGGAAATTTTGGAAAGCGCATATAAAAAAATCAAACTGAATGTGCACTTTTATATTTTAGTTTTAATTCCCACTAGAAGTAATTTTCACACATTAATTCTCCAAAAACGTCAGTAGTATTACTTCAAAGTTGTAAGATAGCCTCTTTAGAGGCTATAATAACTATGTGAAAATCATATTTAATAAGATTGCATAATTTATCAATTAGACTGTTTGAGTGTTGTTATTTTCCTGTCTCAGCATCTTTTTTTTGTTGGTCCTGGGGCTTGAACTCAGGGCTGAGCACTGTCCTCGGGCTTTCTCAAGGCTCGAGCTCTACCACTTGAGCCACAGCACCACTTCTGGCCTTTTCAGTTTGTGTGGTACCCAGGAATCAAACCCAGGGCTTCATGCATGCTAGGCAAGCACACTACCACTAGTCCATACTCCTAATGCTCCCATCCAGCTTTTAAGCAGAGTTCTCAATATTTTCTGGCCAATTTTTACTACTGTAGGTAGCCTGACCACTCTACTAGTCAAACAAGCTTGGTACGTTCTCATTTTCAAATTTGCTGATTTCCTCTTTTTTTTTTCTTCTGGAACACTCTTATCCTTGGCTGGCTACTGCATCCTTACTAATTTCTAGGGCACTACTTCAATGTCACCATTGCAAAATTTTTCTTAAATTATAATGAGAAATAATTATTTTCTATGAACTCTGTGTAGTGTTTAACAGGCATATTTCTATGAATATATTTATCACTTTAGGCCCCTCATTATTAATATATTATACATGGGTCTCACCTTCACCCCTAAAAAAGGCTATGAAGGCTACAATGGGATATTAACTAGTGCTGACTTAGCTTTGGAAATAGAGTACAATCTCAAATGTATTCCACATAGATAGTGTTGCTTAATAAACATACTACAAGTAAGTAAACATAATACATAAGTAATAAACATACTACAGAGATTCACTAAAGGTGCTATAATGATGTTTGATACTTAAAACATAGATGTGCACTAAGATTAACAGCACCCACATTAATGTACATACATTCACTAAAACCAAATAACATTTGTTTTGTTTCTAACTTCAAAAATCATCATGCGTTGGTGTTTTTCTCATGTCTTTACTATAACAGGAAAAGAACATTCATAACAATCTTGCATACAAGTATAAAAACATTTCTTAAACAAAGTTTTCCTTTTTTAATATCCAAGTTGAAAGAAGCATTTGTCCTTAACTAATCATGGGATATGACTGGTGAGAAGAAAATTACATTACAAGTGAGCAGCTACCTGTTATCAAATTACAAGGTATTTTCATCAAAAGACCTAAAAAAGGAGCAGACTGACCAGTGAACATGTTTCCCCTGACCTGGAGGGACTTTTTCCAGTTAATAGCTTCTAAAGAATGCTTCCTTTTGATTCTTGTCTCTGCCACAAAAATGATTGTCCCATTTAACCAGTCTTCTATCACATATATCAGAGAATCCTATTTACTCACACCCTACTCTAACATTAAAACACAATAGAGTGATTGTCTCTAGAAGAAAAACTTAAAGATTGACTTTTTTTTACCCCAAAAGGGGGTTGAGATCAAAAGCTAACTTTAATAGATGTTTGACTAAGGTCATACTCTTAGGAAATAGAACATTGAAGATGAAAGAAAAGAAATAGGGTTGGCTTTTGATCTCAGCCAAATCCATTTGGCATTGTTTAGCTTTTATATAATACTTCAGTTTTAGGTGATATCGTGACTGAAATGAATTGGCTTTCTTCCTGAGCTTTTAATAGCTCTCTACTACTTTGGCATTTAGCAAAGTTGAGTGAAACAGATTGCTATTTTCTGGACTAATATTGCAATTTTAGCTATAAACAATTTTTCTTTATCCACAAATATCAGAAGTATATGATATCCATAATAGATTTAAAAAGAAATGTAAAATGCAGCTAAAAATTAATTCCCATGAAATGTCCTTCAAAGAAAAACACCAGTGAAGTCATTACTACTTGAAAGGAACACATTTACTTAATTTTAAATACCATATATTTAGAAGGATGGTAATGGACTTTAATCTCAGAGCTCTGAACTTCCTAGATTGGTTTTCTATTTCATGAACTATACTGCTAACCCTTTCAGTTTTAGTATTTTTCTAATATAATATTTGTGTTGCCCAGTTTGGCCTGAGTCATATACAATCAAATTATTTTTATTTCCCTCACACATAGGATGATAAGTCTATACCACCATGCCCAGTTCTTTGCTTGACAAAAGGTCTCACCTTTTTTAAACCTTGAAACATGATCCTCCAGTTCTCCACCTCAAGACTACCTAGGCTTATGGGCAGAACCATTGCATCGGGCCAAACTCTACTACTCTGAATTTACATTTTCTGTGAACTAGAACAGTTTGATTGGTATTTTGTACATCAATTGTGGCCACAGCAACATAAGAGAAGAAAAACAATTATTAAACGTTACAACAAAGCATAAAGTACTCTTTGGAAGTTTTAACAACCCTACATCATTTAATCTTAATGGAAGATTATGCCAACTTAAACAAGTGGAAAATAAGAGTGGGTGGGATTGAGTCACATGGACAAAATTACAGCAATATAAGTAATGAGGCAGAGATTTGAATTGAGTATTAACTAACTCTGTGCTCTCCATGATGTGTTTTAAAGTATTAAAATGCTAACATAAATGATATGTTTTAGTTCCATGAATTATTTCTCACAAGCATGGATTTATATATGCAGCTTGGCTTGTTTTTTGGGATGTGGGGAAAGGATTATACTGTTTAATTTATCAGGCACTTCCTTAGAAAACAGTCGCCTCCCCAAACTGTGTTCAGTATAATGTTTATGCATTATCTCTGTGGAAGTTTAGGCTGTTGTGTCTTATTTCCTGAAATATCTCAATAATCATCTCAATGTGTCACTTCTCTCTGCAGGTGCAATCAGTTTATTAAGTATCTCCATCTTGCAATGAATTGAAAAAAAATAGAATGAGAGCTTTCCAGGTGACAGCTTCCCATCAATTATCAATGCTTTACTCAGTGGATGTTTTCTAAAGAAAACATTCACTACTACTGGAGTGATTTTCATGAGAATATGGAGTTTACAAATTAAAAGACTGGTAAATGTTTTTTGAAGGGAATAGAAAAAGTCAAAAGAAACATATACAAGAGCTTCTTCTGTGCATTCTCTAAACATTTCAACCTTGCAAAAAGACAGATCCATAGTTCTTATACCATACTACTTTCTAAAAGGGGTTTGTCAATCAAAATGATTAAGGACTCTTCGTGCTGAAAACTGACAGATTCCCAGAACTGGAGATCTCCTTGAATATGCTCGTCTTTGAAAAACATGGAGAAGATTAGTATATCCTCTTTCATTCCCTTCTCTTACTTTCTTTGCTTGTCAAAAGATTATTTAGGGCCATTTACTCCCCTTCCACTTCCTACTCGCCCATTCTACCACTTTCACAGCCCTTCTCAATCACAAACAGAAGGCACAGTGCACAAAATAATAATAGAACTTTGCAACGGTTCTCTGGAATAAATCAAAATTTAAATGTTCTGAGCAGAGAAGGCTCAGATTAAAACACTTTTGAGATTCAGCGCATTTACAATATATTTGGCATTCTAGGTCCAAAGAGTACACAGACCAACATTTCAGGGGAATATTGAGGGTGATTTTCCATTTTTCAAGGTGAAAAAAGAATGTGTAAAATGAATTAGGTAGAATGTATTAAGATTGAGCTGTTATCTTCTCTGATGCCTTTTTCACTATGGACAAGAAGAAACTAAGAAAAGTTGAAGGTCTTATTGCCACAGAAGAGGAAGAATTGCATGACCTCTTTGAAAAACAATAACCCAGTCCATTCCTAAAATACCAGGGAAGCACTTGCAGCTGAGATTCACAACAGTTACCTGATGAAAGAGAAGATGGCATTCCAGTTCCTGTCCTTTGTCAGCATGCAACTTTAGAGGCAAATTTCCATGGCAAAAGCTCTGACCACAAAGGACCTGTTAATACTTAACTGGAATAATTTCACATTTACTGCCAAACCCTAGGGACAGGGGATTAATAAATGAAACATGTCAGAGATATGAAGAGGCTAAACAATGTAAGTTTTACTGATTTGCATTAATTGTGTGAGTATTTCTTGTGGAATAAAATGTAAATTATTTCTTATAGTTGTGGTTGTGTGTCTCATTTCAAAAAGATTCCAGTTTATAAAACAGTCAATGAATAAGAATAATGTATGTCAGATTGATTGTAAATCATTAGCAATATCAATAATTATACATATCAAATCAACAAATAAGCTTTGGTTTAACAGGTTTCTTCATTTTAAAGTTATGATGGGAAATATGAGATTAATAAAGACATGTTTTTTGAAACCCATTTAATCAGTATTTAACTGGGCCTTCAAAGTCCAGCCAGGATTTTCTCATGCCTACTTTCTAACTACGCTGCAAAAGTTCTTTTTCTAATGAGTTTGTAATGTATGTATTTAATGCTCATAAACATTAGAATGACTCTAAGCATTTTCATGTTTGCATGTGATTCAATTTTCAGTTATAGTAAATGCAAAGTTTCATAACAGAATAAATTATGCCAAATCGTTCATCATCAGCCCAAATAAAGAGTACTGCTTCTTTCTGCCCAGTTCCCAGTTCAGTTTCTGGGAAAATACACTAGGTAAGGATAAGGCACTGTTGGAAATCCTCCTAATGACCAAGGCCTATTTCATAACACTGTTAGAATATGTGGTTTTAAGAACTGTCAAGATGCTTGTTAATGTTGTAGAATGCATTAGCTGGTTTTCAAAATGCTTTCTTATTTATACATAGAAATTCTTGGGGGAAATAAGTTGATGTCAAAACTATTTCTCATGTCTTTTCATCACTGGCTGACTTCATATTGGATATTGGCTATATATTGGTCATAGGATGACAAATCTACCTCCAGCATCTTTGTTTAAAATTTTAATTACAAGGAAGAACAAGTTGTAAACATAAAATACTATATAAAGAAGTTTGTCAGAGTCTGAGCTATAGATAATCAATTAAAATATGTGTGGTTTTCTCCAATGAATTTCTAGCGTAAATATTTTATATCCTGATGTGATAGTGTTACCAAAGGGTATATTGAAATGGATATTTGAATATTTTCTCTTCTATTTTCACAAAAATATTAAGATCCTGGTTATGTTTGAGGATTAATCATCTCTCCCAGTATTGACAGATAAGTGTACAGAAGGGGTGTAGTGGCACAAGCCTGACATTTACCTGTGAGTTTTATAAGAAATCAAATGTAAAAGGGATAAAAATGCTTATACAAAGCTGAACTGGAGGGAGCGGGATGGGAGTTTAGCCTAGTGGTAGACTGCTTGCCTAGCATGCACGAAGACTCCGGTTCAGTTCCTCAGTACCACACAAGTAGAAAAATCCGGAAATGGTGCGGGGAATGTGGCCTAGTCGTAACATGCACGAAATCCTGGGTTTGATTCCGCAGTGCCACATACATAGAAAAGGTCGGAAGTAGTACCATGGCTCAAATGGTAGAGTACTACTCTTGATAAAGCCCCAGGAGAGTGCTCAAGCCTTGAGTTCAAGCCCCAGGACTGGCAAAAAATAAAATCTGAACTCATCTTTAGATCTATAGATTACCATTTATGTGTAATATGACTATTCAAAATATCTAGTCATATAGATACTTAATCTACATGTAACTATTTCTATATGTATATTGAACTTATAACAAGTATTCATACATATCATTTTATCACTAATTTCAACAAAATGATATACTATACTCAGATCATGCTAATAAGCTTGTATAAGAAACAGCAGATTTATCTGTCATATATTGTGATAATATAAATGACAGAAAAATAACAGAAGTATGGAAAATTTAACATTTCCATCATAATCATATAGTACCATATTTTACACTGAAATATATAATTCTTATTCACTTATCTCATCAGTTATATGTGGCAATGATAGTTCTTGTAATGTTTATTATTTTCCTAATGGTCCTTAATGAACTTCACGTTATCTCATTTTATACAAGGAGTGAAGCAAAGAAACAATAATTATCTTGATCCATTCACCTCACCAAGTGAGGAGGGAAAATAGAATTTAATGCAAATATTTTCAGTGTAAGCTGATTTAATAGGTCAGACTTCTTCAGGATACATTGCTTAGAACGCTAGATTTTCAAAATCAGAGAAAAGCTTTATAACTATGTGCAAAGAAATTGTAACTTTCTGCCCTTTGGTTAATCTCATATTGTTACAGCATCTGACTTTGTTACCTGGTATATTGTATATAGGTTTATTTGTTTATTAGAAATAGGAAAGGGAAGGGGGAAAACAGGATGACTGGGAAAAGATGGGGGGAGGGAAATGAGGACAAAAACACACAAAAGGGGTAGAAGTGATGCACCCTCTGTCTGGTGGATGTAACTTTGACCCCTCTCTACATTTCAAAAAATTGTAATTTTCATGATACCTGTAATTGAGATTTTGGAATTACAAAATATATTTATTTAAATAACATTTATTCACTATGTTCATAATAAATATACACCATACAAATTGTTTCAATAATACTTTTTAAAAATAACCTATTCATGTTTGTATAAACATTTGGTGGCTAATGATTTCTCTCTACTATGTCAATGTGGTAACAGAGAGATTTGCAGTTAAAATCATGTAGTTAACCTTCTTGAAATCAGAGATTAAAACTGTCCAAATCACAGGTATGTTCACAGACAACCAGAAATAGAGAGGGAGGGGTTGTCTCACAGTCCCATGTCTCAGAATTGATTAAGACCATGTTCTAACGAATGTCATTGCCAACTAACACGTGATTCAGCAGTTTCTGGATTCCAAAATGGTTACAAAGTGACTGCAAAGGAGAATAACTTCGAACAAAAAACATACAGACAACATGCAGTAGTCTATTATGCATAGCCTCTTGATGCACTACTTTTCAGGAAAAGGTATTGTTCATAGCTTAACGCAGTTGATTTATAAAGAGAAAATAATTGTTTTGTGTCTAGATTTTTAATATTTCCTATTCATGATCAATTAGTACCATTGCCATGGACCTATAGTAAGGCAGCATGTCGTGGCAGAAGAGAATGTTAGAGCAAAAGTACTTATGCCACCAGTGAGGGAATGAAAGAGGTAGAAACCAGGGTCATACAATTCTCTTAGAGGATATATTAAAATTGACATAAACTCCCACTAGACCTCTTATCCTCAAGGCTCGATCATCTTCCAGCACCGCAAAAAGCTGGGGACTAAGCTTTAAACACACACACCTTTAATGGTTCTGTAACCTTCAAATTGTACCAGTTAATTCCTGTATTATAGCTTACAAACTTTCACTTACACAGTTAAATTTTATAATGTAATTTCTCTGAGTCATAAGATGTTTCACAGAAATAAAACTATGACATATATCAAGGAGTAAAATATATAGCATATTATTATTTTTACCACCAATAGTCTTTGAATGATGAAATCCAATTTCGACTAATATACCATGATCATACTCAGACCCATTATATGTTAGAATCCTAATTTTCTCATACGTAAAAATGAAGGCAGGAATATCCATTGCTAGTGTAGCTGTGAGAAATAAATAAGAGGTTGAATTGCTTTCTGAAACTCAAGTTCATATTCTGATAGCAACAGAGCTTATCTTTTATCTGTGGAAGAGACTTACGGTTTGCCTTTGGGTGTTTTTCAGAAAGGACTAATAAGAGTGGGTGATATCAGACAGAGATAGTGTGCTAGAAAAGCTTTCAAGATGATCTAACACTGTACAGTGATATTCATTTTTTGTCTCTCACAAAGAAGCCTTTGTACAAAGGAAAACAATAGTGAATAGAAAGAAAAGGATATATTCAAGAAACCTTACTGTAACATATCAAATGTTGTATTAGACTAGTACTATAAATCTCACCCTATGTGTTTGTTGTCTGTTCAAAATTCAAGATAGTCGTGATTAGTCTTCTAGATACAGATCACCTTATATGAGGGTAACAATTAACCCTAAATTTGCTTATAGGCAATGCATATTTGGGTTGTGCTCTCCTCAAAAGTTTCTGAGAAACTAGGTTTATGATTTTTGTTAAAACCGATTCTAAACTTTCTGTTACAGCACAAATATTAGTGGTCTGATATATCTAATCAAACTAATCAGAATTAGATGTCAAGAAAAAATGTTGGATTTGAAGGTGATAGAAAGGATACTGTAAAATGAATAAAGGGTCAGGCATGCTGACTCATGCCTGTAATCCTACTTACTAAGGAAGCTGAGATCTGAGGATTGAGGTTCAAAACCAGCCCCAGCACTAAAGACCTTAAGACTCTTATCTCCAATTAATCACTAGAAAAGGGAAGTGATGCTGTGGCTCAGGGCTTGGGCGATAGCCTTGAGCTTAAGAGCTCAGGAACAACACCCAGGACCAGAGGTAGGGTGGTAACTTGGAGCTGAAGAGCACGGGGAGAGCATCCAGGCCCATTGTTCAATCCCTATGACCCACAAAAAAAAGAAAAAGAAAAAGAATAAAGGGAATAATGATGTTTTAGACTTCAATTCCTAACCTATAAAAAGAGGATGGTAACATGCCATAAAATTTACAAGGTATTACTTTGATAAGCATTATAATAATATATCCATGAGTTTTATTATTAAGATATTTATACTCTCAAAATGATATTTTATCCTCTTTTATTTTATTCAATATAATTTCAGGAATCCCTCATTAAAGTCCAAACTACGATATAGCAAATTGATTATATTTTCCCTTACTTAGCAAGCTTGCTAATTTGAGGTAGCAAAAATTTTTCCAAATGAATGGATAGATTCGTCATTCAGGCACATGTAACATTAGGATTATATCACCCACAAATGAATCCTCTAGGTAGAAGCACTCAAAACATTACACCTTTCTGTTTGTCCCAGAGAAGTAGAAAAAGAAAGAAGGAAGGAACTTCCCTGAATGGGAACTAAATTCCAAGTGGCAATTAAATTTTTAACTCTAAAGACTAAAAGAACACAATCTATAAGATATTATGAGCCTAATCAATGAACAAGTTACCTTCCAAATATTTGGTTATCATCAAAGTTAATCGGTAGCCTAAGAAATACAGATAGAAATCCCTAGACCTATCTTAATGGAAGCGCTCTCTTCAGACCCTGATTAGCTGGGAAGAGTACTATTTCCTTTCCATAGTTTCATATTTACCTATTGTGGCATGTGGATTTAATTCCTCAATTAAGTGAGGCAGAGATCAATGAATGAAGGATCTGAACAGGCCACTCTGGTCTCTGAGTAAAAACTGACACAAGTAGGGCCTCAGTGACTACAATCTTTGCAAACCAAACTGCTATCAGAAAGACTATCAGCATCTAATGAAGATGATAAAACTTAAACTAAGTGTACTTCCATAGAGATGGAAATTAACTTAACTATTTAAATCATATGTCCATTTTAAAAGAGATTAGGAGAAAAGCAACAAGCAAAATTCCAACAATAGTTCAATTTTCTCATATAAAATTCAAACAGATTGTAAGAAACTAGTATTTTTGTAAACATAATTTGTCTTTGAATAACTGTAAAATACAGTTCACTTATCTTGTGTTTATATAGATGCATGATCATTTATCAGAAGCATCAACATTAATTTATAAAAATGGATATTCTCTTTCCCTTTTTGAGCTATCAGTTATGCAGAATAGGCTAAATGATATTTTATAAATTAAGATTAAGAATGGAATAGAAGGACTTTACCCCATCTTCTGTAGCAGATCATGTCACAGATTTATGAAATAAATCCTGCATTATTGATATACAGGCTTATATATCATATTTTATATGTGGTATCAAGGGATCACACCATCTGAGAAGAAGGTACCAATGAAGGTATATTATTCTCAAGCAAAAATACAAATAGCCCAAGAGTTAAACCTTTTTTTTTAAAGCATTATAAGCTTTTGTCAAGTTAGGCAAGACAGAAAATTGAGAGATATTTTTTTCCTCTTTTCAAATCCGAGCAGTTATCGATAGCACTACTTTTCCTTATCTCTGTGTATCTGAAAGAAAACAAGTGTGTGGCTACACAGAGCAATGGGTGGTATGAAAGACAAAATGGAAAAAAATAAATAGTAGGAAGTTAGGAGATCAGACAAAATTTTGAAATGACTAACTTTGAATTTATAAAAAGAAAAATCTGAACTAACGTAAGGAAACAAGCAAACAAGAGCTGGTATTTCATGCCTATAATCCTAACTACTCAGAACTGAGATCTCTGAGGATCACGGTTCAGAGTCAGAGACAAGAAAATCTGTGAGACTCATCTCCAAATAATCACAGAAAAATCCAGAAGTGGCTATGTGGCTGAAGTGGCAGAGTGCTAGCCTTGAGCAACAGAAGCTCATTGACAGCATATGGGCAGACTGGCCCAAAAAAAGAAAAAAAAAGACAAAGCAAAATGGAACAGAAGATGAAGAATTCAATCCCACCCTTACATTTCTATATCCTGGGGGCATCTGAAAGCAAAAGAGGAGTGGAAATCATAGCAAAACTCATGGATCTCCAGCTAAAACTTTGCAATTAAAAGCTTTAAGAAAGGAAATCTACAACCAAACCATCAGAGAAGGAATCCAATGCACTTTCTAGCTTATTCACTAATAAATATCATGGAAAGGAGTGTTCTTAGGAGACATTTTATAGTCGTATTTGTGAGCCAGGAGATAAGATTTTGCACACCACATAGGCCTATCATCTCCACAGGTTTAGTGAAAACTCACCTGGACTATCAATGAAACTGGTTGTGCCTTGGACTTATTTTCACAAACTCAAATCTATGTTAGTAAGAAGTATGAGCTTTGAACCATGACACAGAAAACTGAAGTTAAAAATGTATGTACAGGGACCAGCATTGTGGCCTAGCGGTAGAGTGCCTCCTTAGCATGCACAAACTACCACAAACACAGAAAAAAACAAGTGATGCTGTGGCTCAAGTGGAAGAGCACTAGCCTTGAGAAAGCCCAAGGACAGAGCTTAGGCCCTGAGTTCAAGCCCCAGGATTGGGTAAAAAAAAAGAAAAAAGAAAGAAAAAATGTGTACATTTACAGAATGAACTATGCAAGAAGAG
Organism: Megascapheus bottae; assembly: GCF_031878675.1. NCBI lineage: Eukaryota > Metazoa > Chordata > Mammalia > Rodentia > Geomyidae > Megascapheus > Megascapheus bottae. The sequence goes on along the minus strand of NC_143547.1, from coordinate 55,400,363 downwards.
GTTACAATCTGGTGTGTAAATTTGAGTGAAGGTGACAGGTTAGAGAAATTTAAGAATCAAGGATTAATCTGAGCCTTGGGCCTTGTATTGCCATGAGGATTGCTTGGGTTTGACTACTTTGTACATTACCAGAAGGACTGCAAACATTGTTGGAAAGCATACAATGTTCAGAGAGGACTGAGCCTGCAAGGAAAAGAAAAAACTCTTCTCAGAAAAAATACATTATAATCTTTCTTTGTGCTGCCCTTCTCTTTTTCTTACCTTCATTCAATGTGCATTTAGTCTCATCTTTTCCTTTTTTTCTTTCCCTATCTCTTCTGTTTATTAATTCATTATTGATAACTCTAGTTTTAATAATTTTCAGAGGTCTATTTTAGTCTGTAATTTTCCTAGCCTATTTTATTCTTTTTTAACGTTATTTGGGTATAATTGAAAATACAAGCCAACATGCTCATGATTACTTCATAAATGAATCAAATATGCTGAAATAAGTAAAATTCCAGAGAGAGAATGCAAAAGTATAGTTTCAAGTAAAATTAATGACATTAACAAGATTCAAAAAACAGACAAATAAAATAAAAAATCACTTCAAGACGTGGATAAGAAAGCAATACTGGAGAATCCAATAAAGAAACTGATAGGGGAAGTGGGAACCTAGAAATGTTAAAATGGAAAACTTTAACACTGAATTAGAAAAACTGTGGAA